>NC_092402.1:9130866-9323890 GCF_030028105.1 Mobula birostris
ATAGAAATGCTTCCCCTGTCCTCACTGTGATAGCACAGTTCCCCTGTCCTGACAGTGACAGAACAGTTCCCCCAGTTTCACTGTGATAGAACAGTTCCCCGTCCTCACTGTGATAGAACAGATCTATTGTCCTCACTGTGATAGAACAGTTCCTCCATCCTCACTGTGTTAGTACAGTTCCCCTGTACTCACTGTGATAGAAGCACTGCCCCGTCCTCACTGTGACAGAACAGTTTCGTTGTCCTCACTGTGATAGAACATTTCCACTGTTGTCACTGTGTTCGAACAGTTCCCCTGTACTCACTGTGAAAGAACAGTTCCCTCTTTCTAACTGTGATAGAACAGATCCCTTGTCCTCACTGTCACAGAACAGATCCCCGGTCTCACTGTGACAGAACGGTTCCCCCGTCCTCACTTTGATAGAACATTTCCCCCGTCCTCACTGTGATTGAACAGTTCCCCTGTCCACGCTGTGATAGAACAGTTCTCCTGTCCACACTGTGATAGAACAGTTCCCCCGTCCTCATTGTGACAGAACAGTTCCCTTGTCCATACTGTGAAAGGTCCTCACTGTGATTGAAACGTTCCCCGGTCATCACTGAGATATAACAGTTCCCCTCTCCACACTGTGATACAGCAGTTCCCCTGTTCTCACTGTGATCGAATAGTTCCCCTGTTCTCACTGTGATAGAACAGTTCCCCAGTCCTCACTGTGACAGAACAGTTCCCCAGTCCTCACTGTGACAGAACAGTTCCTCTGTTGTCACTGTGATAGAACAGTTCCCCCGTCCTCACTGTGGAAGAACAGTTCCCCTGTCCACACTGTGACAGAACAGTTCCCCCGTCCTCACTGTTATAGAACAGATCCCCTGTCCTCACTGTGACAGAACAGTTCCCTTCACTGTGACAGAACAATTCCCCCGTCCTCACTGTGATAGAAAAGTTCCCATGTCCTCACTGTGATAGAACAGTTCCCCGTTCCTGACTGTGATAGAACAGTTCCCCTGTCCTCACTGTGATAGAACAGATCCCCTCTCCTCACTGTGACAGAACAGTTCCCCTGTACTCACTATGACAGAACATTTCCACCGTCCTCACTGTGATAGAACAGATCCCCTGTCCTCACTGTGACAGAACAGATCCTCCGTCCTCATTGTTATAGAACACGTCACCCGTCCTCACTGTGATAGAACAGTTCCCCCGTCCTCACTGTGATAGAACAGTTCCCCTGTCCTCACTTTGATCGAAACGTTCCCTGGTCCTCACTATGATAGAACTGTTCCCCTGTCCTCACTGTGATAGAACAGTTCCCCTGTCCTCACTGTGATAGAACAGTTCCCCCGTCCTCACTGTGATAGAACAATTCCCCGGTCCTCAATGTGATAGAACAATTCCCCGGTCCTCACTGTGATAGAACAATTCCCCGGTCCTCACTGTGATAGAACAGTTCCCCCGTGCTCACTCTGATAGAACATTTCCCCTGTCCTCACTGTGATAGAACAGTTCCCCCATCCTCATTGTGATACAGCAGTTCCCCTGTTCTCACTGTGATAGAACAGTTCCCCCGTCATAAATGTGATAGAACAGTTCCCCTGTCCTCACTGTGATAGAACAGTTCCCCTGTCCTCACTGTGATAGAACAGTTCCCCTGTTGTCACTGTGATAGAACAGTTACCCCATCCTCACTGTGGAAGAACAGTTCCCCTGTCCTCACTGTGACAGAACAGATCCCTTGTCCACACTGTGAAAGAACAGTTCACCCGTCCTCACTGTGATTGAAACGTTACCCCGTCCTCACTGTAATAGAACAGTTCGCCGGTCCTCACTGTGATAGAACAGTTCCCCGGTCATCACTGTGATAGAACAGTTCCCCTGTCCACACTGTGATAGAACAGTTCCCCGTCCTCACTGTGACAGAACAGTTCCCCGTCCTCTCTGTGACAGAACAGTTCCCCAGTCATCACTGTGATAGAACTGTTCCCCTGTCCTCACTGTGATAGGCGGAACACTTCTATCAAAGTGAGGACGGGGGAACAGTTCAATCACCGTGAGGACAGTTCCCCCGTCCTCACTCTGATCGAAATGTTTCCCCTGTCCTCACTGTGATAGAACAGATCCTCTGTCCTCACTGTGATAGCACAGTTCCCCTGTCCTGACAGTGACAGAACAGTTCCCCCAGTTTCACTGTGATGGAACAGTTCCCCGTCCTCACTGTGATAGAACAGATCCTCCGTCCTCACTGTGACAGAACAGTTCCCCTGTACTCACTATGACAGAACATTTCCACCGTCCTCACTGTGATAGAACAGATCCCCTGTCCTCACTGTGACAGAACAGATCCTCCGTCCTCATTGTTATAGAACACGTCACCCGTCCTCACTGTGATAGAACAGTTCCCCCGTCCTCACTGTGATAGAACAGTTCCCCTGTCCTCACTTTGATCGAAACGTTCCCTGGTCCTCACTATGATAGAACTGTTCCCCTGTCCTCACTGTGATAGAACAGTTCCCCTGTCCTCACTGTGATAGAACAGTTCCCCCGTCCTCACTGTGATAGAACAATTCCCCGGTCCTCAATGTGATAGAACAATTCCCCGGTCCTCACTGTGATAGAACAATTCCCCGGTCCTCACTGTGATAGAACAGTTCCCCCGTGCTCACTCTGATAGAACATTTCCCCTGTCCTCACTGTGATAGAACAGTTCCCCCATCCTCATTGTGATACAGCAGTTCCCCTGTTCTCACTGTGATAGAACAGTTCCCCCGTCATAAATGTGATAGAACAGTTCCCCTGTCCTCACTGTGATAGAACAGTTCCCCTGTCCTCACTGTGATAGAACAGTTCCCCTGTTGTCACTGTGATAGAACAGTTACCCCATCCTCACTGTGGAAGAACAGTTCCCCTTTGTCCTCACTGTGACAGAACAGATCCCTTGTCCACACTGTGAAAGAACAGTTCACCCGTCCTCACTGTGATTGAAACGTTACCCCGTCCTCACTGTAATAGAACAGTTCGCCGGTCCTCACTGTGATAGAACAGTTCCCCGGTCATCACTGTGATAGAACAGTTCCCCTGTCCACACTGTGATAGAACAGTTCCCCGTCCTCACTGTGACAGAACAGTTCCCCGTCCTCTCTGTGACAGAACAGTTCCCCAGTCATCACTGTGATAGAACAGTTCCCCTATCCACACTGTGATAGAATAGTTCCCCTGTCCACACTGTGATAGAACAGTTCCCCCGTCCACACTGTGATAGAACAGTTCCCCCGTCCTCACTGTGATAGAACTGTTCCCCTGTCCTCACTGTGATAGGCGGAACACTTCTATCAAAGTGAGGACGGGGGAACAGTTCAATCACCGTGAGGACAGTTCCCCCGTCCTCACTCTGATCGAAATGTTTCCCCTGTCCTCACTGTGATAGAACAGATCCTCTGTCCTCACTGTGATTGAACAGTTCCCCTGTCCACGCTGTGATAGAACAGTTCCCCCGTCCTCATTGTGACAGAACAGTTCCCTTGTCCATGCTGTGAAAGGTCCTCACTGTGATTGAAACGTTCCCCGGTCATCACTGAGATATAACAGTTCCCCTCTCCACACTGTGATACAGCAGTTCCTCTGTTCTCACTGTGATCGAATAGTTCCCCTGTTCTCACTCTGATAGAACCGTTCCCCCCCCCCTCACTGTTGAAGAACAGTTCCCCTCTCCTCACTGTGACAGAACAGATCCCCCGTCCTCACTGTTATAGAACAGATCCCCTGTCCTCACTGTGACAGAACAGTTCCCTTCACTGTGACAGAACAATTCCCCCGTCCTCACTGTGATAGAAAAGTTCCCATGTCCTCACTGTGATAGAACAGTTCCCCGTTCCTGACTGTGATAGAACAGTTCCCCTGTCCTCACTGTGATAGAACAGATCCCCTCTCCTCACTGTGACAGAACAGTTCCCCTGTACTCACTATGACAGAACATTTCCACCGTCCTCACTGTGATAGAACAGTTCCCCTGTTGTCACTGTGATAGAACAGTTCCCCCATCCTCATTGTGATAGAACAGTTCCCCCGTCATAAATGTGATAGAACAGTTCCCCTGTCCTCACTGTGATAGAACAGTTCCCCTGTCCTCACTGTGATAGAACAGTTCCCCTGTCCTCACTGTGATAGAACAGTTCCCCTGTTGTCACTGTGATAGAACAGTTACCCCATCCTCACTGTGGAAGAACAGTTCCCCTTTGTCCTCACTGTGACAGAACAGATCCCTTGTCCACACTGTGAAAGAACAGTTCACCCGTCCTCACTGTGATTGAAACGTTACCCCGTCCTCACTGTGATAGAACTGTTCTCCCGTCCTCACTGTGATAGAACAGTTCCCCTGTCCACACTCTGATAGAACAGTTCCCCTGTTCTCACTGTGATAGAACAGTTCACCCGTCCTCACTGTGATAGAACAGTTCCCCTGTCCACACTGCGATAGAACAGTTCCCCGTCCTCTCTGTGACAGAACAGTTCCCCAGTCATCACTGTGATAGAACAGTTCCCCTATCCACACTGTGATAGAATAGTTCCCCTGTCCACACTGTGATAGAACAGTTCCCCCGTCCTCACTGTGATAGAACAGTTCCCCGGTCATCACTGTGATAGAACAGTTCCCCTGTCCACACTGTGACAGAACAGTTCCCCGTCCTCACTGTGACAGAACAGTTCCCCGTCCTCACTGTGACAGAACAGTTCCCCGTCCTCTCTGTGACAGAACAGTTCCCCAGTCATCACTGTGATAGAACAGTTCCCCTATCCACACTGTGATAGAATAGTTCCCCTGTCCACACTGTGATAGCACAGTTCCCCCGTCCTCACTGTGATAGAACTGTTCCCCTGTCCTCACTGTGATAGGCGCAACAGTTCTATCAAAGTGAGGACGGGGGAACAGTTCAATCACCGTGAGGACAGTTCCCCCGTCCTCACTCTGATAGAAATGTTTCCCCTGTCCTCACTGTGATAGAACAGATCCTCTGTTTTCACTGTGATAGCACAGTTCCCCTGTCCTGACAGTGACAGAACAGTTCCCCCAGTTTCACTGTGATAGAACAGTTCCCCGTCCTCACTGTGATAGAACAGTTCCCCTGTCCTCACTGTGATAGAACAGTTCTCCCGTCCACACTGTGATGGAACAGTTCCCCCGTCCTCTCTGTGATAAAACAGTTCCCCCGTCCTCACTGAGATTGAAACGTTCCCCCGTCCTCACTGTGATAGAACTGTTCCCCCCGTCCTCACTGTGACAGAACAGTTCCCCCGTTCTAACTGTGATAGAACATGTCCCCTGTCCTCACTGTGATAGAACAATTCCCCAGTCGTCACAGTGATAGAACAGTTCCCCTGTCCTCACTGTGACTGAACTTTTCCCCTGTTCTCATAGTGAGAGAACAGTTCTCGCGTCCTAACTGTGATAGAACAGTTCCCCTGTCCTCACTTTGATCGAAACGTTCCCTGGTCCTCACTATGATAGAACTGTTCCCCTGTCCTCACTGTGATAGAACAGTTCCCCTGTCCTCACTGTGATAGAACAGTTCCCCCGTCCTCACTGTGATTGAACAATTCCCCGGTCCTCACTGTGATAGAACATTTCCCCTGTTCTCACTGTGATAGAACATTTCCCCTGTCCTCACTGTGATAGAACAGTTCCCCTGTCCTCACTGTGACAGAACAGTTCCCCCGTGCTCACTGTGATAGAACATTTCCCCTGTCCTCACTGTGATAGAACAGTTCCCCTGTTCTCACTGTGATAGAACAGTTCCCCCGTCCTAAATGTGATAGAACAGTTCCCCTGTCCTCACTGTGATAGAACAGTTCCCCTGTCGTCACTGTGATAGAACAGTTACCCCATCCTCACTGTGGAAGAACAGTTCCCCTTTGTCCTCACTGTGACAGAACAGATCCCTTGTCCACACTGTGAAAGAACAGTTCACCCGTCCTCACTGTGATTGAAACGTTACGCTTTCCTCACTGTGATAGAACTTTTCCCCTGTCCTCACTGTGATAGAACAGTTCCCCCGTCCTCACTGTGATGGAACTGTTCCCCCTGCCCTCACTGTGATAGAACAGTTCCCCGGTCCTCACTGTGATAGAACAGTTCCCCGGTCATCACTGTGATAGAACAGTTCCCCTGTCCACACTGTGATAGAACAGTTCCCCGTCCTCTCTGTGACAGAACAGTTCCCCAGTCATCACTTTGATAGAACAGTTCCCCTATCCACACTGTGATAGAATAGTTCCCCTGTCCACACTGTGATAGAACAGTTCCCCCGTCCTCACTCTGATAGAAATGCTTCCCCTGTCCTCACTGTGATAGCACAGTTCCCCTGTCCTGACAGTGACAGAACAGTTCCCCCAGTTTCACTGTGATAGAACAGTTCCCCGTCCTCACTGTGATAGAACAGATCTATTGTCCTCACTGTGATAGAACAGTTCCTCCATCCTCACTGTGTTAGTACAGTTCCCCTGTACTCACTGTGATAGAAGCACTGCCCCGTCCTCACTGTGACAGAACAGTTTCGTTGTCCTCACTGTGATAGAACATTTCCACTGTTGTCACTGTGTTCGAACAGTTCCCCTGTACTCACTGTGAAAGAACAGTTCCCTCTTTCTAACTGTGATAGAACAGATCCCTTGTCCTCACTGTCACAGAACAGATCCCCGGTCTCACTGTGACAGAACGGTTCCCCCGTCCTCACTTTGATAGAACATTTCCCCCGTCCTCACTGTGATTGAACAGTTCCCCTGTCCACGCTGTGATAGAACAGTTCTCCTGTCCACACTGTGATAGAACAGTTCCCCCGTCCTCATTGTGACAGAACAGTTCCCTTGTCCATACTGTGAAAGGTCCTCACTGTGATTGAAACGTTCCCCGGTCATCACTGAGATATAACAGTTCCCCTCTCCACACTGTGATACAGCAGTTCCCCTGTTCTCACTGTGATCGAATAGTTCCCCTGTTCTCACTGTGATAGAACAGTTCCCCAGTCCTCACTGTGACAGAACAGTTCCCCAGTCCTCACTGTGACAGAACAGTTCCTCTGTTGTCACTGTGATAGAACAGTTCCCCCGTCCTCACTGTGGAAGAACAGTTCCCCTGTCCACACTGTGACAGAACAGTTCCCCCGTCCTCACTGTTATAGAACAGATCCCCTGTCCTCACTGTGACAGAACAGTTCCCTTCACTGTGACAGAACAATTCCCCCGTCCTCACTGTGATAGAAAAGTTCCCATGTCCTCACTGTGATAGAACAGTTCCCCGTTCCTGACTGTGATAGAACAGTTCCCCTGTCCTCACTGTGATAGAACAGATCCCCTCTCCTCACTGTGACAGAACAGTTCCCCTGTACTCACTATGACAGAACATTTCCACCGTCCTCACTGTGATAGAACAGATCCCCTGTCCTCACTGTGACAGAACAGATCCTCCGTCCTCATTGTTATAGAACACGTCACCCGTCCTCACTGTGATAGAACAGTTCCCCCGTCCTCACTGTGATAGAACAGTTCCCCTGTCCTCACTTTGATCGAAACGTTCCCTGGTCCTCACTATGATAGAACTGTTCCCCTGTCCTCACTGTGATAGAACAGTTCCCCTGTCCTCACTGTGATAGAACAGTTCCCCCGTCCTCACTGTGATAGAACAATTCCCCGGTCCTCAATGTGATAGAACAATTCCCCGGTCCTCACTGTGATAGAACAATTCCCCGGTCCTCACTGTGATAGAACAGTTCCCCCGTGCTCACTCTGATAGAACATTTCCCCTGTCCTCACTGTGATAGAACAGTTCCCCCATCCTCATTGTGATACAGCAGTTCCCCTGTTCTCACTGTGATAGAACAGTTCCCCCGTCATAAATGTGATAGAACAGTTCCCCTGTCCTCACTGTGATAGAACAGTTCCCCTGTCCTCACTGTGATAGAACAGTTCCCCTGTTGTCACTGTGATAGAACAGTTACCCCATCCTCACTGTGGAAGAACAGTTCCCCTGTCCTCACTGTGACAGAACAGATCCCTTGTCCACACTGTGAAAGAACAGTTCACCCGTCCTCACTGTGATTGAAACGTTACCCCGTCCTCACTGTAATAGAACAGTTCGCCGGTCCTCACTGTGATAGAACAGTTCCCCGGTCATCACTGTGATAGAACAGTTCCCCTGTCCACACTGTGATAGAACAGTTCCCCGTCCTCACTGTGACAGAACAGTTCCCCGTCCTCTCTGTGACAGAACAGTTCCCCAGTCATCACTGTGATAGAACTGTTCCCCTGTCCTCACTGTGATAGGCGGAACACTTCTATCAAAGTGAGGACGGGGGAACAGTTCAATCACCGTGAGGACAGTTCCCCCGTCCTCACTCTGATCGAAATGTTTCCCCTGTCCTCACTGTGATAGAACAGATCCTCTGTCCTCACTGTGATAGCACAGTTCCCCTGTCCTGACAGTGACAGAACAGTTCCCCCAGTTTCACTGTGATGGAACAGTTCCCCGTCCTCACTGTGATAGAACAGATCCTCCGTCCTCACTGTGACAGAACAGTTCCCCTGTACTCACTATGACAGAACATTTCCACCGTCCTCACTGTGATAGAACAGATCCCCTGTCCTCACTGTGACAGAACAGATCCTCCGTCCTCATTGTTATAGAACACGTCACCCGTCCTCACTGTGATAGAACAGTTCCCCCGTCCTCACTGTGATAGAACAGTTCCCCTGTCCTCACTTTGATCGAAACGTTCCCTGGTCCTCACTATGATAGAACTGTTCCCCTGTCCTCACTGTGATAGAACAGTTCCCCTGTCCTCACTGTGATAGAACAGTTCCCCCGTCCTCACTGTGATAGAACAATTCCCCGGTCCTCAATGTGATAGAACAATTCCCCGGTCCTCACTGTGATAGAACAATTCCCCGGTCCTCACTGTGATAGAACAGTTCCCCCGTGCTCACTCTGATAGAACATTTCCCCTGTCCTCACTGTGATAGAACAGTTCCCCCATCCTCATTGTGATACAGCAGTTCCCCTGTTCTCACTGTGATAGAACAGTTCCCCCGTCATAAATGTGATAGAACAGTTCCCCTGTCCTCACTGTGATAGAACAGTTCCCCTGTCCTCACTGTGATAGAACAGTTCCCCTGTTGTCACTGTGATAGAACAGTTACCCCATCCTCACTGTGGAAGAACAGTTCCCCTTTGTCCTCACTGTGACAGAACAGATCCCTTGTCCACACTGTGAAAGAACAGTTCACCCGTCCTCACTGTGATTGAAACGTTACCCCGTCCTCACTGTAATAGAACAGTTCGCCGGTCCTCACTGTGATAGAACAGTTCCCCGGTCATCACTGTGATAGAACAGTTCCCCTGTCCACACTGTGATAGAACAGTTCCCCGTCCTCACTGTGACAGAACAGTTCCCCGTCCTCTCTGTGACAGAACAGTTCCCCAGTCATCACTGTGATAGAACAGTTCCCCTATCCACACTGTGATAGAATAGTTCCCCTGTCCACACTGTGATAGAACAGTTCCCCCGTCCACACTGTGATAGAACAGTTCCCCCGTCCTCACTGTGATAGAACTGTTCCCCTGTCCTCACTGTGATAGGCGGAACACTTCTATCAAAGTGAGGACGGGGGAACAGTTCAATCACCGTGAGGACAGTTCCCCCGTCCTCACTCTGATCGAAATGTTTCCCCTGTCCTCACTGTGATAGAACAGATCCTCTGTCCTCACTGTGATAGCACAGTTCCCCTGTCCTGACAGTGACAGAACAGTTCCCCCAGTTTCACTGTGATAGAACAGTTCCCCGTCCTCACTGTGATAGAACAGATCCTCCGTCCTCACTGTTATAGAACACGTCACCCGTCCTCACTGTGATAGAACATTTCCCCTGTCCTCACTGTGATAGAACAGTTCCCCTGTCCTCACTGTGATAGAACAGTTCCCCCGTGCTCACTGTGATAGAACATTTCCCCTGTCCTCACTGTGATAGAACAGTTCTCCTGTTCTCACTGTGATAGAACAGTTCCCCCGTCCTAAATGTGATAGAACAGTTCCCCTGTCCTCACTGTGATAGAACAGTTCCCCTGTCGTCACTGTGATAGAACAGTTACCCCATCCTCACTGTGGAAGAACAGTTCCCCTTTGTCCTCACTGTGACAGAACAGATCCCTTGTCCACACTGTGAAAGAACAGTTCACCCGTCCTCACTGTGATTGAAACGTTACGCCGTCCTCACTGTGATAGAACTTTTCCCCTGTCCTCACTGTGATAGAACAGTTCCCCCGTCCTCACTGTGATGGAACTGTTCCCCCTGCCCTCACTGTGATAGAACAGTTCCCCGGTCCTCACTGTGATAGAACAGTTCCCCGGTCATCACTGTGATAGAACAGTTCCCCTGTCCACACTGTGATAGAACAGTTCCCCCGTCCTCACTGTGACAGAACAGATCCTCCGTCCTCATTGTTATAGAACACGTCACCCGTCCTCACTGTGATAGAGCAGTTCCCCTGTCCTCACTGTGATAGAACAGTTCTCCCGTCCACACTGTGATGGAACAGTTCCCCCGTCCTCTCTGTGATAGAACAGTTCCCCCGTCCTCACTGAGATTGAAACGTTCCCCCGTCCTCACTGTGATAGAACTGTTCCCCCCGTCCTCACTGTGACAGAACAGTTCCCCCGTTCTAACTGTGATGGAACATATCCCCTGTCCTCACTGTGATAGAACAATTCCCCAGTCGTCACAGTGATAGAACAGTTCCCCTGTCCTCACTGTGACTGAACTTTTCCCCTGTTCTCACAGTGAGAGAACAGTTCTCTCGTCCTAACTGTGATAGAACAGTTCCCCTGTCCTCACTTTGATCGAAACGTTCCCTAGTCCTCACTATGATAGAACTGTTCCCCTGTCCTCACTGTGATAGAACAGTTCCCCTGTCCTCACTGTGATAGAACAGTTCCCCCGTCCTCACTGTGATAGAACAATTCCCCGGTCCTCAATGTGATAGAACAATTCCCCGGTCCTCACTGTGATAGAACAATTCCCCGGTCCTCACTGTGATAGGACAGTTTCCCCGTGCTCACTCTGATAGAACATTTCCCCTGTCCTCACTGTGATAGAACAGTTCCCCCATCCTCATTGTGATACAGCAGTTCCCCTGTTCTCACTGTGATAGAACAGTTCCCCCGTCATAAATGTGATAGAACAGTTCCCCTGTCCTCACTGTGATAGAACAGTTCCCCTGTCCTCACTGTGATAGAACAGTTCCCCTGTTGTCACTGTGATAGAACAGTTACCCCATCCTCACTGTGGAAGAACAGTTCCCCTTTGTCCTCACTGTGACAGAACAGATCCCTTGTCCACACTGTGAAAGAACAGTTCACCCGTCCTCACTGTGATTGAAACGTTACCCCGTCCTCACTGTGATAGAACTATTCCCCTGTCCTCACTGTGATAGAAGAGTTCCCCTGTTCTCACTGTGATAGAACAGTTCCCCGGTCATCACTGTGATAGAACAGTTCCCCTGTCCACACTGTGATAGAACAGTTCCCCGTCCTCACTGTGACAGAACAGTTCCCCGTCCTCTCTGTGACAGAACAGTTCCCCAGTCATCACTGTGATAGAACAGTTCCCCTATCCACACTGTGATAGAATAGTTCCCCTGTCCACACTGTGATAGAACAGTTCCCCCGTCCACACTGTGATAGAACAGTTCCCCCGTCCTCACTGTGATAGAACTGTTCCCCTGTCCTCACTGTGATAGGCGGAACACTTCTATCAAAGTGAGGACGGGGGAACAGTTCAATCACCGTGAGGACAGTTCCCCCGTCCTCACTCTGATCGAAATGTTTCCCCTGTCCTCACTGTGATAGAACAGATCCTCTGTCCTCACTGTGATAGCACAGTTCCCCTGTCCTGACAGTGACAGAACAGTTCCCCCAGTTTCACTGTGATAGAACAGTTCCCCGTCCTCACTGTGATAGAACAGATCCTCCGTCCTCACTGTTATAGAACACGTCACCCGTCCTCACTGTGATAGAACAGTTCCCCTGTCCTCACTGTGATAGAACAGTTCTCCCGTCCACACTGTGATGGAACAGTTCCCCCGTCCTCTCTGTGATAGAACAGTTCCCCCGTCCTCACTGAGATTGAAACGTTCCCCCGTACTCACTGTGATAGAACTGTTCCCCCCGTCCTCACTGTGACAGAACAGTTCCACCGTTCTAACTGTGATAGAACATATCCCCTGTCCTCACTGTGATAGAACAATTCCCCAGTCGTCACAGTGATAGAACAGTTCCCCTGTCCTCACTGTGACTGAACTTTTCCCCTGTTCTCATAGTGAGAGAACAGTTCTCGCGTCCTAACTGTGATAGAACAGTTCCCCTGTCCTCACTTTGATCGAAACGTTCCCTGGTCCTCACTATGATAGAACTGTTCCCCTGTCCTCACTGTGATAGAACAGTTCCCCTGTCCTCACTGTGATAGAACAGTTCCCCCGTCCTCACTGTGATAGAACAATTCCCCGGTCCTCACTGTGATAGAACAATTCCCCGGTCCTCACTGTGATAGAACATTTCCCCTGTCCTCACTGTGATAGAACAGTTCCCCTGTCCTCACTGTGATAGAACAGTTCCCCCGTGCTCACTGTGATAGAACATTTCCCCTGTCCTCACTGTGATAGAACAGTTCCCCTGTTCTCACTGTGATAGAACAGTTCCCCCGTCCTAAATGTGATAGAACAGTTCCCCTGTCCTCACTGTGATAGAACAGTTCCCCTGTCGTCACTGTGATAGAACAGTTACCCCATCCTCACTGTGGAAGAACAGTTCCCCTTTGTCCTCACTGTGACAGAACAGATCCCTTGTCCACACTGTGAAAGAAGAGTTCACCCGTCCTCACTGTGATTGAAACGTTACGCCGTCCTCACTGTGATAGAAATTTTCCCCTGTCCTCACTGTGATAGAACAGTTCCCCCGTCCTCACTGTGATGGAACTGTTCCCCCTGCCCTCACTGTGATAGAACAGTTCCCCGGTCCTCACTGTGATAGAACAGTTCCCCGGTCATCACTGTGATAGAACAGTTCCCCTGTCCACACTGTGATAGAACAGTTCCCCGTCCTCTCTGTGA
Source organism: Mobula birostris (assembly GCF_030028105.1). Lineage (NCBI taxonomy): Eukaryota > Metazoa > Chordata > Chondrichthyes > Myliobatiformes > Myliobatidae > Mobula > Mobula birostris. The sequence continues at coordinate 9,144,013 of NC_092402.1, forward strand.
CAGAACAGTTCCCCAGTCATCACGGTGATAGAACAGTTCCCCTATCCACACTATGATAGAATAGTTCCCCTGTCCACACTGTGATAGAACAGTTCCCCCGTCCTCACTCTGATAGAAATGTTTCCCCTGTCCTCACTGTGATAGCACAGTTCCCCTGTCCTGACAGTGACAGAACAGTTCCCCCAGTTTCACTGTGATAGAACAGTTCCCCGTCCTCACTGTGATAGAACAGTTCCTCCATCCTCACTGTGTTAGTACAGTTCCCCTGTACTCACTGTGATAGAAGCACTGCCCCGTCCTCACTGTGACAGAACAGTTTCGTTGTCCTCACTGTGATAGAACATTTCCACTGTTGTCACTGTGTTAGAACAGTTCCCCTGTACTCACTGTGAAAGAACAGTTCCCTCTTTCTAACTGTGATAGAACAGATCCCTTGTCCTCACTGTCACAGAACAGATCCCCGGTCTCACTGTGACAGAACGGTTCCCCCGTCCTCACTTTGATAGAACATTTCCCCCGTCCTCACTGTGATTGAACAGTTCCCCTGTCCACGCTGTGATAGAACAGTTCTCCTGTCCACACTGTGATAGAACAGTTCCCCCGTCCTCATTGTGACAGAACAGTTCCCTTGTCCATACTGTGAAAGGTCCTCACTGTGATTGAAACGTTCCCCGGTCATCACTGAGATATAACAGTTCCCCTCTCCACACTGTGATACAGCAGTTCCCCTGTTCTCACTGTGATCGAATAGTTCCCCTGTTCTCACTCTGATAGAACAGTTCCCCAGTCCTCACTGTGACAGAACAGTTCTATTGCCCTCACTGTGATAGAACTGTTCCCCCTCCTCACTGTGGAAGAACAGTTCCCCTGTCCTCACTGTGACAGAACAGATCCCCCGTCCTCACTGTTATAGAACAGTTTCCCCGTCCTCACTGTGACAGACCAGATCCCTTGTCCACACTGTGATTGAACAGTTCCCCCGTCCTCACTGTGACAGACCAGATCCCTTGTCCACACTGTGATAGAACAGTTCCACCGTCCTCACTGTGATAGAACTGTTCCCCCTGTCCTCACTGTGATAGAACAGTTCCCCTGTTGTCACTGTGAGAGAACAGTTCCCCCCTCCTCACTGTGGAAGAACAGCTCCCCTGTCCTCACTGTGATAGAACAGTTCCCCTGTCCACACTGTGATAGAACAGTTCCCCTCTCCACACTGTGATAGAACAGTTCCCCTGTCCTCACTGTGATAGAACAGTTCCCCCGTCCTCATTGTGATAGAACAGTTCCCCCGTCCTCGCTGTGTTAGAACAGTTCCCCCGTCCTCACTGTGATAGAACAGTTCCCCCGTCCTCACTGTGACAGAACAGTTCCCCCAGTTTCACTGTGATAGAACAGTTCCCCTGGCCACACTGTGATAGAACAGTTCCACTGTCCTCACTGTCACAGAACACATCCCTGGTCTCACTGTGACAGAACGGTTCCCCCGTCCTCACTTTGATAGAACATTTCCCCCGTCCTCACTGTGATAGAACAGTATCCCCCGTCCACACTGTGATAGAACAGTTCCCCTGTCCTAACTGTGATAGAACAGTTCCCCTGTCCTCACTGTGACAGAACAGTTCCCCTGTCCTCACTGTGACAGAACAGTTTCCCTGTCCTCACTGTGACAGAACAGTTCCCCAGTCTTCACTGTGATATAACAGTTCCCCTCTCCACACGGTGATACAGCAGTTCCCCTGTTCTCACTGTGATAGAACAGTTCCCCAGTCATCACTGCGATAGAACAGTTCTCCTCTCCACACTGTGATAGAACAGTTCCCCCGTCCTCATTGTGATAAAGCAGTTCTATTGACCTCACTGTGATAGAACAGTTCCCCTGTCCTCACTGTGACAGAACAGATCCTCCGTCCTCACTGTTATAGAACACGTCACCCGTCCTCACTGTGATAGAACAGTTCCCCTGTCCTCACTGTGATAGAACAGTTCTCCCGTCCACACTGTGAGAGAACAGCTCCCCTGTCCTCACTGTGATAGGACAGTTCTCCCGTCCACACTGTGATGGAACAGTTCCCCCGTCCTCTCTGTGATAGAACAGTTCCCCCGTCCTCACTGAGATTGAAACGTTCCCCCGTCCTCACTGTGATAGAACTGTTCCCCCCGTCCTCACTGTGACAGAACAGTTCCCCCGTTCTAACTGTGATAGAACATATCCCCTGTCCTCACTGTGATAGAACAATTCCCCAGTCGTCACAGTGATAGAACAGTTCCCCTGTCCTCACTGTGACTGAACTTTTCCCCTGTTCTCATAGTGAGAGAACTGTTCTCGCGTCCTAACTGTGATAGAACAGTTCCCCTGTCCTCACTTTGATCGAAACGTTCCCTGGTCCTCACTATGATAGAACTGTTCCCCTGTCCTCACTGTGATAGAACAGTTCCCCTGTCCTCACTGTGATAGAACAGTTCCCCCGTCCTCACTGTGATAGAACAATTCCCCGGTCCTCACTGTGATAGAACAATTCCCCGGTCTCACTGTGATAGAACAGTTCCCCTGTCCTCACTGTGATAGAACAGTTCCCCCGTCCTCACTGTGATAGAACATTTCCCCCATCCTCATTGTGATAGAACAGTTCCCCCATCCTCATTGTGATACAGCAGTTCCCCTGTTCTCACTGTGATAGAACAGTTCCCCCGTCCTAAATGTGATAGAACAGTTCCCCTGTCCTCACTGTGATAGAACAGTTCCCCTGTTGTCACTGTGATAGAACAGTTACCCCATCCTCACTGTGGAAGAACAGTTCCCCTTTGTCCTCACTGTGACAGAACAGATCCCTTGTCCACACTGTGAAAGAACAGTTCACCCGTCCTCACTGTGATTGAAACGTTACCCCGTCCTCACTGTGATAGAACTATTCCCCTGTCCTCACTGTGATAGAACAGTTCCCCTGTTCTCACTGTGATGGAACAGTTCACCCGTCCTCACTGTGATAGAACAGTTCCCCCGTCCTCACTGTGATGGAACAGTTCCCCGGTCCTCACTGTGATAGAACAGTTCCCCGGTCATCACTGTGATAGAACAGTTCCCCTGTCCACACTGTGATAGAACAGTTCCCCTCTCCACACTGTGATAGAACAGTTCCCCTATCCTCACTGTGACAGAACAGTTCCCCTGTCCTCACTGTGATAGAACAGTTCCCCGGTCCACACTGCGATAGAACAGTTCTCCGTCCTGACTGTGACAGAACCGTTCTATTGCCCTCACTGTGATAGAACAGTTCCCCTGTCCACACTGTGATAGAATAGTTCCCCCGTCCTCACTGTGATGGAACTGTTGCCCCTGTCCTCACTGTGATTGAACCGTTCCCCCGTCCTCACTGTGATTGAACCGTTCCCCCGTCCTCACTGTGATTGAACTGTTCCCCCTGTCCTAACTGTGATAGAACACTTTCTCCGTCCACACTGTGACAGAACAGTTCCCCCGTCCTGACTGTTATAGATCTGTTCCCCCTGTACTCACTGTGATAGAACAGTTCCCCATTCCTCACTGTGATAAATCAGTTCCCCCGTCCACACTGTGATAGAACAGTTCCCCTATCCTCACTGTGACAGAACCGTTCTAATGCCCTCACTGTGATAGAACAGTTCCCCTGTCCACACTGTGATAGAATAGTTCCCCCGTCCTCATTGTGACAGACCAGTTCCCTTGTCCACATTGTGAAAGAACAGTTCACCCGTCCTGACTGTGATGGAAACGTTCCCCTGTCCTCACTGTAATAGAACTGTTCCCCCTGTCCTCACTGTGATAGAACAGTTCCCCTGTCCACACTGTGATAGAACAGTTCCACCGTCCTCACTGTGATAGAACTGTTCCCCCTGTCCTCACTGTGATAGAACAGTTCCCCCGTCCTCACTGTGATAGAACAGTTCCCCTGTTGTCACTGTGAGAGAACAGTTCCCCCCTCCTCACTGTGGAAGAACAGCTCCCATGTCCTCACTGAGACAGAACAGTTCCCCTGTCCTCAATGTTATAGAACAGGTCCCCTGTCCTCACTGTGATAGAACAGATCCCCCGTCATCTCTGTGACAGAACATTTCCCCCGTCCTCACTGAGTTTGAAACGTTCCCCCGTCCTCACTGTGATAGAACAGTTCCCCTGGTCCTCACTGTGATAGAACAGTTCCCCTGGTCCTCACTGTGATAGAACAGTTCCCCGGTCATCACTGTGATAGAACAGTTCCCCTCTCCACACTGTGATAGAATACTTCCCCTGTCCACACTGTGATAGAACTGTTCCCCTGTCCTCACTGTGATAGAACAGATCCTCTGTCCTCACTGTGATAGCACAGTTCCCCTGTCCTGACAGTGACAGAACAGTTCCCCCAGTTTCACTGTGATAGAACAGTTCCCCGTCCTCACTGTGATAGAACAGTTCCCATGTCCACACTGTGATAGAACAGTTCCCCCGACCTCACTGTGATAGAACAGTTTCCCGTCCTCACTGTGATAGAACAGTTCCTCCATCCTCACTGTGTTAGTACAGTTCCCCTGTACTCACTGTGATAGAAGCACTGCCCCGTCCTCACTGTGACAGAACAGTTCCGTTGTCCTCACTGTGATAGAACATTTCCACTGTTGTCACTGTGTTAGAACAGTTCCCCTGTACTCACTGTGAAAGAACAGTTCCCTCTTTCTAACTGTGATAGAACAGATCCCTTGTCCACACTGTGACAGAACAGTTCCCCTGTCCTCTCTGCGACAGAACAGTTCCCCTGTCCTCACTGTGATACAAAAGTCCCCTTGTCCTCACTGTGATAGAACAGTTCCCCTGTCCTCACTGTCACAGAACAGATCCCCGGTCTCACTGTGACAGAACGGTTCCCCCGTCCTCACTTTGATAGAACATTTCCCCCGTCCTCACTGTGATTGAACAGTTCCCCTGTCCACGCTGTGATAGAACAGTTCTCCTGTCCACACTGTGATAGAACAGTTCCCCCGTCCTCACTGTGACAGAACGGTTCCCCCGTCCTCACTTTGATAGAACATTTCCCCCGTCCTCACTGTGATTGAACATTTCCCCTGTCCACACTGTGATAGAACAGTTCCTCCGTCCTCACTGTGAAAGAACATTTCCCTCTGTCCTCACTGTGGAAGAGCAGTTCTCCTGTCCTCACTGTGATAGAACAGTTCCCCTGTCCTAACTGTGAGAGAACAGTTCCCCTGTCCACACTCTGAGAGAACTGTTCGCCCGTCCTCACTGTGATAGAATAGTTCCCCTGTCCACACTGTGACAGAACAGTTCCCCCGTTCTAAGTGTGATAGAACATATCCCCTGTCCTCACTGTGATAGAACAATTCCCCAGTCGTCACAGTGATAGAACAGTTCCCCTGTCCTCACTGTGACTGAACTTTTCCCTTGTTCTCATAGTGAGAGAACAGTTCTCGCGTCCTAACTGTGGTAGAACAGTTCCCCTGTCCTCACTTTGATCGAAACGTTCCCTGGTCCTCACTATGATAGAACTGTTCCCCTGTCCTCACTGTGATAGAACAGTTCCCCGGTCCTCGCTGTGATAGAACAGTTCCCCTGTCCACACTGTGATAGAACATTTCCCCTGTACTCACTCTGATAGAACAGTTCCCTCTTTCGAAATGTGATACAACAGTTCTCTTTTCCACACGGTGACAGAAAAGTTCCCTTGTCAACAGTTCCCCCGTCGTCACTGTGATAGAACAATTCCCCCGTCCTCACTGTGATAGAACACTTCCCCTGTCCTCACTGTGACAGAACAGTTCCACTGTCCTGACAGTGACAGAACAGTTCCCCTGGTCTCACTGTGATAGAACAGTTCCCTTGGCCACACTGTGATAGAACAGTTCCCCTGTCCTCACTGTGATAGAACAGTTCCCTGTCCTCACTGTGATAGAACAGTTCCCCCGTCCTCACTGTGACAGAACAGTTCCCCTGTCCTCACTGTGATAGAACAGTTCCCCTGTCCTCACTGTCAGAACAGATGCCCTGTCCTCACTGTGATAGAACATTTCCCCCGTCCTCACTGTGATTGAACAGTTCCCCTGTCCTAACTGTGATAGAACAGTTCCCCCGTCCTCACTGTGACAGAACAGTTCCCCCGTCCTCACTGTGATTGAACAGTTCCCCTGTCCTAACTGTGATAGAACAGTTCCCCGGTCCTCACTGTGATTAAACTGTTCCCCCGTCCTCACTGTGATAGAACAGTATCCCCCGTCCACACTGTGATAGAACAGTTCCCCTGTCCTCACTGTGACAGAACAGTTCCCCTGTCCTCACTGTGACAGAACAGTTTCCCTGTCCTCACTGTGACAGAACAGTTCCCCAGTCTTCACTGTGATAGAACAGTTCTCCTCTCCACACTGTGATAGAACAGTTCTCCTCTCCACACTGTGATAGAACAGTTCCCCCGTCCTCATTGTGATAAAGCAGTTCTATTGACCTCACTGTGATAGAACAGTTCCCCTGTCCTCACTGTGACAGAACAGATCCTCCGTCCTCACTGTTATAGAACACGTCACCCGTCCTAACTGTGATAGAACAGTTCCCCTGTCCTCACTGTGATAGAACAGTTCTCCCGTCCACACTGTGATGGAACAGTTCCCCCGTCCTCTCTGTGATAGAACAGTTCCCCCGTCCTCACTGAGATTGAAACGTTCCCCCGTCCTCACTGTGATAGAACTGTTCCCCCCGTCCTCACTGTGACAGAACAGTTCCCCCGTTCTAACTGTGATAGAACATATCCCCTGTCCTCACTGTGATAGAACAATTCCCCAGTCGTCACAGTGATAGAACAGTTCCCCTGTCCTCACTGTGACTGAACTTTTCCCCTGTTCTCATAGTGAGAGAACAGTTCTCGCGTCCTAACTGTGATAGAACAGTTCCCCTGTCCTCACTTTGATCGAAACGTTCCCTGGTCCTCACTATGATAGAACTGTTCCCCTGTCCTCACTGTGATAGAACAGTTCCCCCGTCCTCACTGTGATAGAACAGTTCCCCCGTCCTCACTGTGATAGAACAGTTCCCCTGTCCTCACTGTGATAGAACAGTTCCCCCGTCCTCACTGTGATAGAACAATTCCCCGGTCCTCACTGTGATAGAACATTTCCCCCATCCTCATTGTGATACAGCAGTTCCCTTGTCCTCACTGTGATAGATCAGTTCCCCCGTCCACACTGTGATGGAACAGTTCCCCCGTCCTCATTGTGACAGGACATTTCCCCTGTCCACACTGTGAGAGAACAGTTCCCCTGTCCTCATTGTGATAGATCAGTTCCCCCGTCCACACTGTGATGGAACAGTTCCCCCGTCCTCATTGTGATACAACAGTTCCCCTGTCCTAACTGTGAGAGAACAGTTCCCCTGTCCTCACTGTGATAGAACAATTCCCCAGTCGTCACAGTGATAGAACAGTTCCCCTGTCCTCACTGTGACTGAACTTTTCCCCTGTTCTCATAGTGAGAGAACAGTTCTCGCGTCCTAACTGTGATAGAACAGTTCCCCTGTCCTCACTGTGACAGAACAGATCGTCCGTCCTCATTGTTATAGAACACGTCACCCGTCCTCACTGTGATAGAACAGTTCCCCTGTCCTCACTGTGATAGAACAGTTCTCCCGTCCACACTGTGATGGAACAGTTCCCCTGTCCTCTCTGTGATAGAACAGTTCCCCTGTCCTCACTGAGATTGAAACGTTTCCCCGTCCTCACTGTGATAGAACTGTTCCCCCCGTCCTCACTGTGACAGAACAGTTCCCCCGTTCTAACTGTGATAGAACATATCCCCTGTCCTCACTGTGATAGAACAATTCCCCAGTCGTCACAGTGATAGAACAGTTCCCCTGTCCTCACTGTGACTGAACTTTTCCCCTGTTCTCATAGTGAGAGAACAGTTCTCGTGTCCTAACTGTGATAGAACAGTTCCCCTGTCCTCACTTTGATCGAAACGTTCCCTGGTCCTCACTATGATAGAACTGTTCCCCTGTCCTCACTGTGATAGAACAGTTCCCCGGTCCTCGCTGTGATAGAACAGTTCCCCTGTCCACACTGTGATAGAACAGATCCCCTGTCCTCACTGTGATAGCACAGTTCCCCCGTCCTCACTGTGATTGAACAGTTCCCCTGTCCTAACTGTGATAGAACAGTTCCCCGGTCCTCACTGTGATAGAACTGTTCCCCCGTCCTCACTGTGATAGACTGTTCCCCCTGTCCTCACTGTGATAGACTGTTCCCCCTGTCCTCACTGTGATAGAACAGTATCCCCCGTCCACACTGTGATAGAACAGTTCCCCTGTCCTAACTGTGATAGAACAGTTCCCCCGTGCTCACTGTGATAGAACATTTCCCCTGTGTTCACTGTGATAGAACAGTTCCCCCATCCTCATTGTGATACAGCAGTTCCCCTGTCCTCACTGTGATAGAACAGTTACCCCATCCTCACTGTGACAGAACAGATCCCTTGTCCACACTGTGAAAGAACAGTTCACCCGTCCTCACTGTGATTGAAACGTTACCCCGTCCTCACTGTGATAGAACTATTCCCCTGTCCTCACTGTGATAGAACAGTTCCCCTGTCCTCACTGAGATAGAACAGTTCCCCTGTTCTCACTGTGATAGAACAGTTCACCCGTCCTCACTGTGATAGAACAGTTCCCCCGTCCTCACTGTGATGGAACTGTTCCCCCTGCCCTCACTGTGATAGAACAGTTCCCCGGTCATCACTGTGATAGAACAGTTCCCCTGTCCACACTGTGATAGAACAGTTCCCCGTCCTCTCTGTGACAGAACAGTTCCCCAGTCATCACTGTGATAGAACAGTTCCCCTATCCACACTGTGATTGAATAGTTCCCCTGTCCACACTGTGATAGAACAGTTCCCCCGTCCTCACTGTGATAGAACAGTTCCCCCGTCCTCACTCTGATAGAAATGTTTCCCCTGTCCTCACTGTGATAGAACAGATCCTCTGTCCTCAGTGTGATAGCACAGTTCCCCTGTCCTCACTGTGATAGAACAGTTCCCCCAGTTTCACTGTGATAGAACAGTTCCCCTGTCCTCACTGTGATAGAACAGATCCCCGTCCTCACTGTGATAGAACAGTTCCCCGTCCTCACTGTGATTGAACAGTTCCCCGTCCTCACTGTGATTGAAGAGTTCCCCTGTCCTCACTGTGATAGAACAGTTCTATTGTCCTCACTGTGATAGAACAGTTCCTCCATCCTCACTGTGTTAGTACAGTTCCCCTGTACTCACTGTGATAGAAGCACTGCCCCGTCCTCACTGTGACAGAACAGTTTCGTTGTCCTCACTGTGATAGAACATTTCCACTGTTGTCACTGTGTTAGAACAGTTCCCCTGTACTCACTGTGAAAGAACAGTTCCCTCTTTCTAACTGTGATAGAACAGATCCCTTGTCCTCACTGTCACAGAACAGATCCCCGGTCTCACTGTGACAGAACGGTTCCCCCGTCCTCACTTTGATAGAACATTTCCCCCGTCCTCACTGTGATTGAACAGTTCCCCTGTCCACGCTGTGATAGAACAGTTCTCCTGTCCACACTGTGATAGAACAGATCACCCGTCCTCATTGTGACAGAACAGTTTCCCTGTCCTCACTGTGATAGAACTGTTCCCCCTGTCCTCACTGTGATAGAACAGTTCCCCCGTCCTCACTGTGATAGAACAGTTCCCCTGTTGTCACTGTGAGAGAACAGTTCCCCCCTCCTCACTGTGGAAGAACAGCTCCCATGTCCTCACTGAGACAGAACAGTTCCCCTGTCCTCAATGTTATAGAACAGGTCCCCTGTCCTCACTGTGATAGAACAGATCCCCCGTCATCTCTGTGACAGAACATTTCCCCCGTCCTCACTGAGTTTGAAACGTTCCCCCGTCCTCACTGTGATAGAACAGTTCCCCTGGTCCTCACTGTGATAGAACAGTTCCCCTGGTCCTCACTGTGATAGAACAGTTCCCCGGTCATCACTGTGATAGAACAGTTCCCCTCTCCACACTGTGATAGAATACTTCCCCTGTCCACACTGTGATAGAACTGTTCCCCTGTCCTCACTGTGATAGAACAGATCCTCTGTCCTCACTGTGATAGCACAGTTCCCCTGTCCTGACAGTGACAGAACAGTTCCCCCAGTTTCACTGTGATAGAACAGTTCCCCGTCCTCACTGTGATAGAACAGTTCCCATGTCCACACTGTGATAGAACAGTTCCCCCGACCTCACTGTGATAGAACAGTTTCCCGTCCTCACTGTGATAGAACAGTTCCTCCATCCTCACTGTGTTAGTACAGTTCCCCTGTACTCACTGTGATAGAAGCACTGCCCCGTCCTCACTGTGACAGAACAGTTCCGTTGTCCTCACTGTGATAGAACATTTCCACTGTTGTCACTGTGTTAGAACAGTTCCCCTGTACTCACTGTGAAAGAACAGTTCCCTCTTTCTAACTGTGATAGAACAGATCCCTTGTCCACACTGTGACAGAACAGTTCCCCTGTCCTCTCTGCGACAGAACAGTTCCCCTGTCCTCACTGTGATACAAAAGTCCCCTTGTCCTCACTGTGATAGAACAGTTCCCCTGTCCTCACTGTCACAGAACAGATCCCCGGTCTCACTGTGACAGAACGGTTCCCCCGTCCTCACTTTGATAGAACATTTCCCCCGTCCTCACTGTGATTGAACAGTTCCCCTGTCCACGCTGTGATAGAACAGTTCTCCTGTCCACACTGTGATAGAACAGTTCCCCCGTCCTCACTGTGACAGAACGGTTCCCCCGTCCTCACTTTGATAGAACATTTCCCCCGTCCTCACTGTGATTGAACATTTCCCCTGTCCACACTGTGATAGAACAGTTCCTCCGTCCTCACTGTGAAAGAACATTTCCCTCTGTCCTCACTGTGGAAGAGCAGTTCTCCTGTCCTCACTGTGATAGAACAGTTCCCCTGTCCTAACTGTGAGAGAACAGTTCCCCTGTCCACACTCTGAGAGAACTGTTCGCCCGTCCTCACTGTGATAGAATAGTTCCCCCCGTCCTCACTGTGACAGAACAGTTCCCCCGTTCTAAGTGTGATAGAACATATCCCCTGTCCTCACTGTGATAGAACAATTCCCCAGTCGTCACAGTGATAGAACAGTTCCCCTGTCCTCACTGTGACTGAACTTTTCCCTTGTTCTCATAGTGAGAGAACAGTTCTCGCGTCCTAACTGTGGTAGAACAGTTCCCCTGTCCTCACTTTGATCGAAACGTTCCCTGGTCCTCACTATGATAGAACTGTTCCCCTGTCCTCACTGTGATAGAACAGTTCCCCGGTCCTCGCTGTGATAGAACAGTTCCCCTGTCCACACTGTGATAGAACATTTCCCCTGTACTCACTCTGATAGAACAGTTCCCTCTTTCGAAATGTGATACAACAGTTCTCTTTTCCACACGGTGACAGAAAAGTTCCCTTGTCAACAGTTCCCCCGTCGTCACTGTGATAGAACAATTCCCCCGTCCTCACTGTGATAGAACACTTCCCCTGTCCTCACTGTGACAGAACAGTTCCACTGTCCTGACAGTGACAGAACAGTTCCCCTGGTCTCACTGTGATAGAACAGTTCCCTTGGCCACACTGTGATAGAACAGTTCCCCTGTCCTCACTGTGATAGAACAGTTCCCTGTCCTCACTGTGATAGAACAGTTCCCCCGTCCTCACTGTGACAGAACAGTTCCCCTGTCCTCACTGTGATAGAACAGTTCCCCTGTCCTCACTGTCAGAACAGATGCCCTGTCCTCACTGTGATAGAACATTTCCCCCGTCCTCACTGTGATTGAACAGTTCCCCTGTCCTAACTGTGATAGAACAGTTCCCCCGTCCTCACTGTGACAGAACAGTTCCCCCGTCCTCACTGTGATTGAACAGTTCCCCTGTCCTAACTGTGATAGAACAGTTCCCCGGTCCTCACTGTGATTAAACTGTTCCCCCGTCCTCACTGTGATAGACTGTTCCCCCTGTCCTCACTGTGATAGAACAGTATCCCCCGTCCACACTGTGATAGAACAGTTCCCCTGTCCTCACTGTGACAGAACAGTTCCCCTGTCCTCACTGTGACAGAACAGTTTCCCTGTCCTCACTGTGACAGAACAGTTCCCCAGTCTTCACTGTGATAGAACAGTTCTCCTCTCCACACTGTGATAGAACAGTTCTCCTCTCCACACTGTGATAGAACAGTTCCCCCGTCCTCATTGTGATAAAGCAGTTCTATTGACCTCACTGTGATAGAACAGTTCCCCTGTCCTCACTGTGACAGAACAGATCCTCCGTCCTCACTGTTATAGAACACGTCACCCGTCCTAACTGTGATAGAACAGTTCCCCTGTCCTCACTGTGATAGAACAGTTCTCCCGTCCACACTGTGATGGAACAGTTCCCCCGTCCTCTCTGTGATAGAACAGTTCCCCCGTCCTCACTGAGATTGAAACGTTCCCCCGTCCTCACTGTGATAGAACTGTTCCCCCCGTCCTCACTGTGACAGAACAGTTCCCCCGTTCTAACTGTGATAGAACATATCCCCTGTCCTCACTGTGATAGAACAATTCCCCAGTCGTCACAGTGATAGAACAGTTCCCCTGTCCTCACTGTGACTGAACTTTTCCCCTGTTCTCATAGTGAGAGAACAGTTCTCGCGTCCTAACTGTGATAGAACAGTTCCCCTGTCCTCACTTTGATCGAAACGTTCCCTGGTCCTCACTATGATAGAACTGTTCCCCTGTCCTCACTGTGATAGAACAGTTCCCCCGTCCTCACTGTGATAGAACAGTTCCCCCGTCCTCACTGTGATAGAACAGTTCCCCTGTCCTCACTGTGATAGAACAGTTCCCCCGTCCTCACTGTGATAGAACAATTCCCCGGTCCTCACTGTGATAGAACATTTCCCCCATCCTCATTGTGATACAGCAGTTCCCTTGTCCTCACTGTGATAGATCAGTTCCCCCGTCCACACTGTGATGGAACAGTTCCCCCGTCCTCATTGTGACAGGACATTTCCCCTGTCCACACTGTGAGAGAACAGTTCCCCTGTCCTCATTGTGATAGATCAGTTCCCCCGTCCACACTGTGATGGAACAGTTCCCCCGTCCTCATTGTGATACAACAGTTCCCCTGTCCTAACTGTGAGAGAACAGTTCCCCTGTCCTCACTGTGATAGAACAATTCCCCAGTCGTCACAGTGATAGAACAGTTCCCCTGTCCTCACTGTGACTGAACTTTTCCCCTGTTCTCATAGTGAGAGAACAGTTCTCGCGTCCTAACTGTGATAGAACAGTTCCCCTGTCCTCACTGTGACAGAACAGATCGTCCGTCCTCATTGTTATAGAACACGTCACCCGTCCTCACTGTGATAGAACAGTTCCCCTGTCCTCACTGTGATAGAACAGTTCTCCCGTCCACACTGTGATGGAACAGTTCCCCTGTCCTCTCTGTGATAGACCAGTTCCCCTGTCCTCACTGAGATTGAAACGTTTCCCCGTCCTCACTGTGATAGAACTGTTCCCCCCGTCCTCACTGTGACAGAACAGTTCCCCCGTTCTAACTGTGATAGAACATATCCCCTGTCCTCACTGTGATAGAACAATTCCCCAGTCGTCACAGTGATAGAACAGTTCCCCTGTCCTCACTGTGACTGAACTTTTCCCCTGTTCTCATAGTGAGAGAACAGTTCTCGTGTCCTAACTGTGATAGAACAGTTCCCCTGTCCTCACTTTGATCGAAACGTTCCCTGGTCCTCACTATGATAGAACTGTTCCCCTGTCCTCACTGTGATAGAACAGTTCCCCGGTCCTCACTGTGATAGAACAGTTCCCCCGTCCTCACTGTGATTGAACAGTTCCCCTGTCCTAACTGTGATAGAACAGTTCCCCGGTCCTCACTGTGATAGAACTGTTCCCCCCGTCCTCACTGTGATAGACTGTTCCCCCTGTCCTCACTGTGATAGACTGTTCCCCCTGTCCTCACTGTGATAGAACAGTATCCCCGTCCACACTGTGATAGAACAGTTCCCCTGTCCTAACTGTGATAGAACAGTTCCCCCGTGCTCACTGTGATAGAACATTTCCCCTGTCCTCACTGTGATAGAACAGTTCCCCCATCCTCATTGTGATACAGCAGTTCCCCTGTCCTCACTGTGATAGAACAGTTACCCCATCCTCACTGTGACAGAACAGATCCCTTGTCCACACTGTGAAAGAACAGTTCACCCGTCCTCACTGTGATTGAAACGTTACCCCGTCCTCACTGTGATAGAACTATTCCCCTGTCCTCACTGTGATAGAACAGTTCCCCTGTCCTCACTGAGATAGAACAGTTCCCCTGTTCTCACTGTGATAGAACAGTTCACCCGTCCTCACTGTGATAGAACAGTTCCCCCGTCCTCACTGTGATGGAACTGTTCCCCCTGCCCTCACTGTGATAGAACAGTTCCCCGGTCATCACTGTGATAGAACAGTTCCCCTGTCCACACTGTGATAGAACAGTTCCCCGTCCTCTCTGTGACAGAACAGTTCCCCAGTCATCACTGTGATAGAAATGTTTCCCCTGTCCTCACTGTGATAGAACAGATCCTCTGTCCTCAGTGTGATAGCACAGTTCCCCTGTCCTCACTGTGATAGAACAGTTCCCCCAGTTTCACTGTGATAGAACAGTTCCCCTGTCCTCACTGTGATAGAACAGATCCCCGTCCTCACTGTGATAGAACAGTTCCCCGTCCTCACTGTGATTGAACAGTTCCCCGTCCTCACTGTGATTGAAGAGTTCCCCTGTCCTCACTGTGATAGAACAGTTCTATTGTCCTCACTGTGATAGAACAGTTCCTCCATCCTCACTGTGTTAGTACAGTTCCCCTGTACTCACTGTGATAGAAGCACTGCCCCGTCCTCACTGTGACAGAACAGTTTCGTTGTCCTCACTGTGATAGAACATTTCCACTGTTGTCACTGTGTTAGAACAGTTCCCCTGTACTCACTGTGAAAGAACAGTTCCCTCTTTCTAACTGTGATAGAACAGATCCCTTGTCCTCACTGTCACAGAACAGATCCCCGGTCTCACTGTGACAGAACGGTTCCCCCGTCCTCACTTTGATAGAACATTTCCCCCGTCCTCACTGTGATTGAACAGTTCCCCTGTCCACGCTGTGATAGAACAGTTCTCCTGTCCACACTGTGATAGAACAGATCACCCGTCCTCATTGTGACAGAACAGTTCCCTTGTCCATACTGTGAAAGGTCCTCACTGTGATTGAAACGTTCCCCGGTCATCACTGAGATATAACAGTTCCCCTGTCCACACTGTGATAGAATAGTTCCCCTGTCCACACTGTGAGAGAACAGTTCCCCCGTCCTCACTGTGATAGAACAGTTCCCCTGTCCACACTGTGAGAGAACAGTTCCCCCGTCCTCACTGTGACAGACCAGTTCCCTTGTCCACACTGTGAAAGAACAGTTCACCCGTCCTGACTGTGATGAAAACGTTCCCCTGTCCTCACTGTAATAGAACTGTTCCCCCTGTCCTCACTGTGATAGAACAGATTCCCCGTCCTCTTTGTGATAGAACAGTTCCCCTGTCCTAACTGTGATAGAACACTTTCTCCGTCCACACTGTGACAGAACAGTTTCCCCGTCCTCACTGCGATAGATCAGTTCCCCCGTCCACACTGTGATAGAACAGTTCCCCTCTCCACACTGTGATAGAACAGTTCCCCTGTCCTCACTGTGACAGAACCGTTCTATTGCCCTCACTGTGATAGCACAGTTCCCCCGTCCTCATTGTGACAGACCAGATCCCTTGTCCACACTGTGATAGAACAGTTCCACCGTCCTCACTGTGATGGAACAGTTCCCGTCCTTACTGTGACAGAACATTTCCCCCGTACTGACTGTGACAGAACAGTTCCCGTGTCCTCACTGTGACAGAACAGTTCCCTTCACTGTGACAGAACCATTCCCCTGTCCTCACTGTGATAGAACAGTTCCCCCGTCCTCACAGTGATTGAACCGTTCCCCCGTCCTCACTCTGATTGAACTGTTCCCCCTGTCCTCACTGTGATAGAACAGATTCCCCGTCCTGACTGTTATAGAACTGTTCCCCCTGTACTCACTGTGATAGAACAGTTCCCCTGTCCTCACTGCGATAGATCAGTTCCCCCGTCCTCACTGTGATAGAACAGTTCCCCTATCCTCACTGTGACAGAACAGTTCCCCGGTCCACACTGCGATAGAACAGTTCCCCGTCCTCACTGTGACAGAACCGTTCTATTGCCCTCACTGTGATAGAACAGTTCCCCTGTCCACACTGTGAAAGAACAGTTCCACCGTCCTCACTGTGATAGAACTGTTCCCCCTGTCCTCACTGTGATAGAACAGTTCCCTGTCCTCACTGTGATAGAACAGTTCCCCTGTCCTCACTGTGGAAGAACAGCTCCCCTGTCCTCACTGAGACAGAACAGTTCCCCTGTCCTCAATGTTATAGAACAGGTCCCCCGTCCTCACTGTGATAGAACAGTTCCCCTGTTGTCACTGTGAGAGAACAGTTCCCCCCTCCTCACTGTGGAAGAACAGCTCCCCCGTCCTCACTGAGATTGAAACGTTCCCCCGTCCTCACTGTGATAGAACTGTTCCCCCCGTCCTCACTGTGACAGAACAGTTCCCCCGTTCTAACTGTGATAGAACATATCCCCTGTCCTCACTGTGATAGAACAATTCCCCAGTCGTCACAGTGATAGAACAGTTCCCCTGTCCTCACTGTGACTGAACTTTTCCCCTGTTCTCATAGTGAGAGAACAGTTCTCGCGTCCTAACTGTGATAGAACAGTTCCCCTGTCCTCACTTTGATCGAAACGTTCCCTGGTCCTCACTATGATAGAACTGTTCCCCTGTCCTCACTGTGATAGAACAGTTCCCCCGTCCTCACTGTGATAGAACAGTTCCCCCGTCCTCACTGTGATAGAACAGTTCCCCTGTCCTCACTGTGATAGAACAGTTCCCCCGTCCTCACTGTGATAGAACAATTCCCCGGTCCTCACTGTGATAGAACATTTCCCCCATCCTCATTGTGATACAGCAGTTCCCTTGTCCTCACTGTGATAGATCAGTTCCCCCGTCCACACTGTGATGGAACAGTTCCCCCGTCCTCATTGTGACAGGACATTTCCCCTGTCCACACTGTGAGAGAACAGTTCCCCTGTCCTCATTGTGATAGATCAGTTCCCCCGTCCACACTGTGATGGAACAGTTCCCCCGTCCTCATTGTGATACAACAGTTCCCCTGTCCTAACTGTGAGAGAACAGTTCCCCTGTCCTCACTGTGATAGAACAATTCCCCAGTCGTCACAGTGATAGAACAGTTCCCCTGTCCTCACTGTGACTGAACTTTTCCCCTGTTCTCATAGTGAGAGAACAGTTCTCGCGTCCTAACTGTGATAGAACAGTTCCCCTGTCCTCACTGTGACAGAACAGATCGTCCGTCCTCATTGTTATAGAACACGTCACCCGTCCTCACTGTGATAGAACAGTTCCCCTGTCCTCACTGTGATAGAACAGTTCTCCCGTCCACACTGTGATGGAACAGTTCCCCTGTCCTCTCTGTGATAGAACAGTTCCCCTGTCCTCACTGAGATTGAAACGTTTCCCCGTCCTCACTGTGATAGAACTGTTCCCCCCGTCCTCACTGTGACAGAACAGTTCCCCCGTTCTAACTGTGATAGAACATATCCCCTGTCCTCACTGTGATAGAACAATTCCCCAGTCGTCACAGTGATAGAACAGTTCCCCTGTCCTCACTGTGACTGAACTTTTCCCCTGTTCTCATAGTGAGAGAACAGTTCTCGTGTCCTAACTGTGATAGAACAGTTCCCCTGTCCTCACTTTGATCGAAACGTTCCCTGGTCCTCACTATGATAGAACTGTTCCCCTGTCCTCACTGTGATAGAACAGTTCCCCGGTCCTCGCTGTGATAGAACAGTTCCCCTGTCCACACTGTGATAGAACAGATCCCCTGTCCTCACTGTGATAGCACAGTTCCCCCGTCCTCACTGTGATTGAACAGTTCCCCTGTCCTAACTGTGATAGAACAGATCCCCGGTCCTCACTGTGATAGAACTGTTCCCCCGTCCTCACTGTGATAGACTGTTCCCCCTGTCCTCACTGTGATAGACTGTTCCCCCTGTCCTCACTGTGATAGAACAGTATCCCCCGTCCACACTGTGATAGAACAGTTCCCCTGTCCTAACTGTGATAGAACAGTTCCCCCGTGCTCACTGTGATAGAACATTTCCCCTGTCCTCACTGTGATAGAACAGTTCCCCCATCCTCATTGTGATACAGCAGTTCCCCTGTCCTCACTGTGATAGAACAGTTACCCCATCCTCACTGTGACAGAACAGATCCCTTGTCCACACTGTGAAAGAACAGTTCACCCGTCCTCACTGTGATTGAAACGTTACCCCGTCCTCACTGTGATAGAACTATTCCCCTGTCCTCACTGTGATAGAACAGTTCCCCTGTCCTCACTGAGATAGAACAGTTCCCCTGTTCTCACTGTGATAGAACAGTTCACCCGTCCTCACTGTGATAGAACAGTTCCCCCGTCCTCACTGTGATGGAACTGTTCCCCCTGCCCTCACTGTGATAGAACAGTTCCCCGGTCATCACTGTGATAGAACAGTTCCCCTGTCCACACTGTGATAGAACAGTTCCCCGTCCTCTCTGTGACAGAACAGTTCCCCAGTCATCACTGTGATAGAACAGTTCCCCTATCCACACTGTGATTGAATAGTTCCCCTGTCCACACTGTGATAGAACAGTTCCCCCGTCCTCACTGTGATAGAACAGTTCCCCCGTCCTCACTCTGATAGAAATGTTTCCCCTGTCCTCACTGTGATAGAACAGATCCTCTGTCCTCAGTGTGATAGCACAGTTCCCCTGTCCTCACTGTGATAGAACAGTTCCCCCAGTTTCACTGTGATAGAACAGTTCCCCTGTCCTCACTGTGATAGAACAGATCCCCGTCCTCACTGTGATAGAACAGTTCCCCGTCCTCACTGTGATTGAACAGTTCCCCGTCCTCACTGTGATTGAAGAGTTCCCCTGTCCTCACTGTGATAGAACAGTTCTATTGTCCTCACTGTGATAGAACAGTTCCTCCATCCTCACTGTGTTAGTACAGTTCCCCTGTACTCACTGTGATAGAAGCACTGCCCCGTCCTCACTGTGACAGAACAGTTTCGTTGTCCTCACTGTGATAGAACATTTCCACTGTTGTCACTGTGTTAGAACAGTTCCCCTGTACTCACTGTGAAAGAACAGTTCCCTCTTTCTAACTGTGATAGAACAGATCCCTTGTCCTCACTGTCACAGAACAGATCCCCGGTCTCACTGTGACAGAACGGTTCCCCCGTCCTCACTTTGATAGAACATTTCCCCCGTCCTCACTGTGATTGAACAGTTCCCCTGTCCACGCTGTGATAGAACAGTTCTCCTGTCCACACTGTGATAGAACAGTTCCCCCGTCCTCATTGTGACAGAACAGTTCCCTTGTCCATACTGTGAAAGGTCCTCACTGTGATTGAAACGTTCCCCGGTCATCACTGAGATATAACAGTTCCCCTGTCCACACTGTGATAGAATAGTTCCCCTGTCCACACTGTGAGAGAACAGTTCCCCCGTCCTCACTGTGATAGAACAGTTCCCCTGTCCACACTGTGAGAGAACAGTTCCCCCGTCCTCACTGTGACAGACCAGTTCCCTTGTCCACACTGTGAAAGAACAGTTCACCCGTCCTGACTGTGATGAAAACGTTCCCCTGTCCTCACTGTAATAGAACTGTTCCCCCTGTCCTCACTGTGATAGAACAGATTCCCCGTCCTCTTTGTGATAGAACAGTTCCCCTGTCCTAACTGTGATAGAACACTTTCTCCGTCCACACTGTGACAGAACAGTTTCCCCGTCCTCACTGCGATAGATCAGTTCCCCCGTCCACACTGTGATAGAACAGTTCCCCTCTCCACACTGTGATAGAACAGTTCCCCTGTCCTCACTGTGACAGAACCGTTCTATTGCCCTCACTGTGATAGAACAGTTCCCCTGTCCACACTGTGATAGAATAGTTCCCCCGTCCTCATTGTGACAGACCAGATCCCTTGTCCACACTGTGATAGAACAGTTCCACCGTCCTCACTGTGATGGAACAGTTCCCGTCCTTACTGTGACAGAACATTTCCCCCGTACTGACTGTGACAGAACAGTTCCCGTGTCCTCACTGTGACAGAACAGTTCCCTTCACTGTGACAGAACCATTCCCCTGTCCTCACTGTGATAGAACAGTTCCCCCGTCCTCACAGTGATTGAACCGTTCCCCCGTCCTCACTCTGATTGAACTGTTCCCCCTGTCCTCACTGTGATAGAACAGATTCCCCGTCCTGACTGTTATAGAACTGTTCCCCCTGTACTCACTGTGATAGAACAGTTCCCCTGTCCTCACTGCGATAGATCAGTTCCCCCGTCCTCACTGTGATAGAACAGTTCCCCTATCCTCACTGTGACAGAACAGTTCCCCGGTCCACACTGCGATAGAACAGTTCCCCGTCCTCACTGTGACAGAACCGTTCTATTGCCCTCACTGTGATAGAACAGTTCCCCTGTCCACACTGTGAAAGAACAGTTCCACCGTCCTCACTGTGATAGAACTGTTCCCCCTGTCCTCACTGTGATAGAACAGTTCCCTGTCCTCACTGTGATAGAACAGTTCCCCTGTCCTCACTGTGGAAGAACAGCTCCCCTGTCCTCACTGAGACAGAACAGTTCCCCTGTCCTCAATGTTATAGAACAGGTCCCCCGTCCTCACTGTGATAGAACAGTTCCCCTGTTGTCACTGTGAGAGAACAGTTCCCCCCTCCTCACTGTGGAAGAACAGCTCCCCCGTCCTCACTGAGATTGAAACGTTCCCCCGTCCTCACTGTGATAGAACTGTTCCCCCCGTCCTCACTGTGACAGAACAGTTCCCCCGTTCTAACTGTGATAGAACATATCCCCTGTCCTCACTGTGATAGAACAATTCCCCAGTCGTCACAGTGATAGAACAGTTCCCCTGTCCTCACTGTGACTGAACTTTTCCCCTGTTCTCATAGTGAGAGAACAGTTCTCGCGTCCTAACTGTGATAGAACAGTTCCCCTGTCCTCACTTTGATCGAAACGTTCCCTGGTCCTCACTATGATAGAACTGTTCCCCTGTCCTCACTGTGATAGAACAGTTCCCCTGTCCTCACTGTGATAGAACAGTTCCCCCGTCCTCACTGTGATAGAACAGTTCCCCCGTCCTCACTGTGATAGAACAATTCCCCGGTCCTCACTGTGATAGAACAGTTCCCCCGTGCTCACTGTGATAGAACATTTCCCCTGTCCTCACTGTGATAGAACAGTTCCCCCGTCCTAAATGTGATAGAACAGTTCCCCTGTCCTCACTGTGATAGAACAGTTCCCCTGTTGTCACTGTGATAGAACAGTTACCCCATCCTCACTGTGGAAGAACAGTTCCCCTTTGTCCTCACTGTGACAGAACAGATCCCTTGTCCACACTGTGAAAGAACAGTTCACCCGTCCTCACTGTGATTGAAACGTTACCCCGTCCTCACTGTGATAGAACTATTCCCCTGTCCTCACTGTGATAGAACAGTTCCCCTGTTCTCACTGTGATAGAACAGTTCACCCGTCCTCACTGTGATAGAACAGTTCCCCCGTCCTCACTGTGATGGAACTATTCCCCCTGCCCTCACTGTGATAGAACAGTTCCCCCGTCCTCTCTGTGATAGAACAGTTCCCCTGTCCTAACTGTGATAGAACAGTTCCCCTGTCCACACTGTGATAGAACAGTTCCCCGTCCTCTCTGTGACAGAACAGTTCCCCAGTCATCACTGTGATAGAACAGTTCCCCTATCCACACTGTGATTGAATAGTTCCCCTGTCCACACTGTGATAGAACAGTTCCCCCGTCCTCACTCTGCTAGAAATGTTTCCCCTGTCCTCACTGTGATAGAACAGATCCTCTGTCCTCACTGTGATAGCACAGTTCCCCTGTCCTGACAGTGACAGAACAGTTCCCCCAGTTTCACTGTGATAGAACAGTTCCCCCGACCTCACTGTGATAGAACAGTTCCCCTTCCTCACTGTGATTGAACAGTTCCCCTGTCCTCACTGTCATAGAACAGTTCTATTGTCCTCACTGTGATAGAACAGTTCCTCCATCCTCACTGTGTTAGTACAGTTCCCCTGTACTCACTGTGATAGAAGCACTGCCCCGTCCTCACTGTGATAGAACAGTTCCCCCGTACTCACTGTGATAGAACAGTTTCCCCGTCCTCACTGAGATTGAAACGTTCCCCCGTCCTAACTGTGATAGAACTGTTCCCCCTGTCCTCACTGTGATAGAACAGATCTCCGTCCTCACTGTGACAAAGCAGTTCCCCTGTCCTCACTGTGATAGAACAGTTCCCCCGTCCTCACTGTGGAAGAACAGTTCCCCTGTCCACACTGTGACAGAACAGTTCCCCCGTCCTCACTGTGAGAGAACAGTTCCCCTGTCCTCACTGTGATTGAACAGTTTCCCCGTCCTCATTGTGATAGATCAGTTCCCCTGTCCACACTGTGAGAGAACAGTTCCCCCGTCCTCACTGTGATAGAACAGTTCCTCCGTCCTCACTGTGAAAGAACATTTCCCTCTGTCCTCACTGTGGAAGAGCAGTTCTCCTGTCCTCACTGTGATAGAACAGTTCCCCTGTCCTAACTGTGAGAGAACAGTTCCCCTGTCCACACTCTGAGAGAACTGTTCGCCCGTCCTCACTGTGATAGAATAGTTCCCCTGTCCTCACTGTGACAGAACAGTTCCCCCGTTCTAACTGTGATAGAACATATCCCCTGTCCTCACTGTGATAGAACAATTCCCCAGTCGTCACAGTGATAGAACAGTTCCCCTGTCCTCACTGTGACTGAACTTTTCCCTTGTTCTCATAGTGAGAGAACAGTTCTCGCGTCCTAACTGTGGTAGAACAGTTCCCCTGTCCTCACTTTGATCGAAACGTTCCCTGGTCCTCACTATGATAGAACTGTTCCCCTGTCCTCACTGTGATAGAACAGTTCCCCGGTCCTCGCTGTGATAGAACAGTTCCCCTGTCCACACTGTGATAGAACATTTCCCCTGTACTCACTCTGATAGAACAGTTCCCTCTTTCGAAATGTGATACAACAGTTCTCTTTTCCACACGGTGACAGAAAAGTTCCCTTGTCAACAGTTCCCCCGTCGTCACTGTGATAGAACAATTCCCCCGTCCTCACTGTGATAGAACACTTCCCCTGTCCTCACTGTGACAGAACAGTTCCACTGTCCTGACAGTGACAGAACAGTTCCCCTGGTCTCACTGTGATAGAACAGTTCCCTTGGCCACACTGTGATAGAACAGTTCCCCTGTCCTCACTGTGATAGAACAGTTCCCTGTCCTCACTGTGATAGAACAGTTCCCCCGTCCTCACTGTGACAGAACAGTTCCCCTGTCCTCACTGTGATAGAACAGTTCCCCTGTCCTCACTGTCAGAACAGATGCCCTGTCCTCACTGTGATAGAACATTTCCCCCGTCCTCACTGTGATTGAACAGTTCCCCTGTCCTAACTGTGATAGAACAGTTCCCCCGTCCTCACTGTGACAGAACAGTTCCCCCGTCCTCACTGTGATTGAACAGTTCCCCTGTCCTAACTGTGATAGAACAGTTCCCCGGTCCTCACTGTGATAAAACTGTTCCCCTGTCCTCACTGTGATAGACTGTTCCCCCTGTCCTCACTGTGATAGAACAGTATCCCCCGTCCACACTGTGATAGAACAGTTCCCCTGTCCTCACTGTGACAGAACAGTTCCCCTGTCCTCACTGTGACAGAACAGTTTCCCTGTCCTCACTGTGACAGAACAGTTCCCCAGTCTTCACTGTGATATAACAGTTCCCCTCTCCACACCCTGATACAGCAGTTCCCCTGTTCTCACTGTGATAGAACAGTTCCCCAGTCATCACTGCGATAGAACAGTTCTCCTCTCCACACTGTGATAGAACAGTTCTCCTCTCCACACTGTGATAGAACAGTTCCCCCGTCCTCATTGTGATAAAGCAGTTCTATTGACCTCACTGTGATAGAACAGTTCCCCTGTCCTCACTGTGACAGAACAGATCCTCCGTCCTCACTGTTATAGAACACGTCACCCGTCCTAACTGTGATAGAACAGTTCCCCTGTCCTCACTGTGATAGAACAGTTCTCCCGTCCACACTGTGATGGAACAGTTCCCCCGTCCTCTCTGTGATAGAACAGTTCCCCCGTCCTCACTGAGATTGAAACGTTCCCCCGTCCTCACTGTGATAGAACTGTTCCCCCCGTCCTCACTGTGACAGAACAGTTCCCCCGTTCTAACTGTGATAGAACATATCCCCTGTCCTCACTGTGATAGAACAATTCCCCAGTCGTCACAGTGATAGAACAGTTCCCCTGTCCTCATTGTGACTGAACTTTTCCCCTGTTCTCATAGTGAGAGAACAGTTCTCGCGTCCTAACTGTGATAGAACAGTTCCCCTGTCCTCACTTTGATCGAAACGTTCCCTGGTCCTCACTATGATAGAACTGTTCCCCTGTCCTCACTGTGATAGAACAGTTCCCCCGTCCTCACTGTGATAGAACAGTTCCCCCGTCCTCACTGTGATAGAACAGTTCCCCTGTCCTCACTGTGATAGAACAGTTCCCCCGTCCTCACTGTGATAGAACAATTCCCCGGTCCTCACTGTGATAGAACATTTCCCCCATCCTCATTGTGATACAGCAGTTCCCTTGTCCTCACTGTGATAGATCAGTTCCCCCGTCCACACTGTGATGGAACAGTTCCCCCGTCCTCATTGTGACAGGACATTTCCCCTGTCCACACTGTGAGAGAACAGTTCCCCTGTCCTCATTGTGATAGATCAGTTCCCCCGTCCACACTGTGATGGAACAGTTCCCCCGTCCTCATTGTGATACAACAGTTCCCCTGTCCTAACTGTGAGAGAACAGTTCCCCTGTCCACACTGTGAAAGAACAGTTCCCCTGTCCTCACTGTGATAGAATAGTTCCCCTGTCCACACTGTGACAGAACAGTTCCCCCGTTCTAACTGTGATAGAACAGTTCCCCTGTCCTCACTGTGATAGAACAATTCCCCAGTCGTCACAGTGATAGAACAGTTCCCCTGTCCTCACTGTGACTGAACTTTTCCCCTGTTCTCATAGTGAGAGAACAGTTCTCGCGTCCTAACTGTGATAGAACAGTTCCCCTGTCCTCACTGTGACAGAACAGATCGTCCGTCCTCATTGTTATAGAACACGTCACCCGTCCTCACTGTGATAGAACAGTTCCCCTGTCCTCACTGTGATAGAACAGTTCTCCCGTCCACACTGTGATGGAACAGTTCCCCTGTCCTCTCTGTGATAGAACAGTTCCCCTGTCCTCACTGAGATTGAAACGTTTCCCCGTCCTCACTGTGATAGAACTGTTCCCCCCGTCCTCACTGTGACAGAACAGTTCCCCCGTTCTAACTGTGATAGAACATATCCCCTGTCCTCACTGTGATAGAACAATTCCCCAGTCGTCACAGTGATAGAACAGTTCCCCTGTCCTCACTGTGACTGAACTTTTCCCCTGTTCTCATAGTGAGAGAACAGTTCTCGTGTCCTAACTGTGATAGAACAGTTCCCCTGTCCTCACTTTGATCGAAACGTTCCCTGGTCCTCACTATGATAGAACTGTTCCCCTGTCCTCACTGTGATAGAACAGTTCCCCGGTCCTCGCTGTGATAGAACAGTTCCCCTGTCCACACTGTGATAGAACAGATCCCCTGTCCTCACTGTGATAGCACAGTTCCCCTGTCCTGACAGTGACAGAACAGTTCCCCCAGTTTCACTGTGATAGAACAGTTCCCCTGGCCACACTGTGATAGAACAGTTCCCCTGTCCTCACTGTGACAGAACAGTTCCCCCGTCCTCACTGTGATTGAACAGTTCCCCTGTCCTAACTGTGATAGAACAGTTCCCCGGTCCTCACTGTGATAGAACTGTTCCCCCGTCCTCACTGTGATAGACTGTTCCCCCTGTCCTCACTGTGATAGACTGTTCCCCCTGTCCTCACTGTGATAGAACAGTATCCCCCGTCCACACTGTGATAGAACAGTTCCCCTGTCCTCACTGTGATAGAACAGTTCCCCTGTCCTAACTGTGATAGAACAGTTCCCCCGTGCTCACTGTGATAGAACATTTCCCCTGTCCTCACTGTGATAGAACAGTTCCCCCATCCTCATTGTGATACAGCAGTTCCCCTGTCCTCACTGTGATAGAACAGTTACCCCATCCTCACTGTGACAGAACAGATCCCTTGTCCACACTGTGAAAGAACAGTTCACCCGTCCTCACTGTGATTGAAACGTTACCCCGTCCTCACTGTGATAGAACTATTCCCCTGTCCTCACTGTGATAGAACAGTTCCCCTGTCCTCACTGAGATAGAACAGTTCCCCTGTTCTCACTGTGATAGAACAGTTCACCCGTCCTCACTGTGATAGAACAGTTCCCCCGTCCTCACTGTGATGGAACTGTTCCCCCTGCCCTCACTGTGATAGAACAGTTCCCCGGTCATCACTGTGATAGAACAGTTCCCCTGTCCACACTGTGATAGAACAGTTCCCCGTCCTCTCTGTGACAGAACAGTTCCCCAGTCATCACTGTGATAGAACAGTTCCCCTATCCACACTGTGATTGAATAGTTCCCCTGTCCACACTGTGATAGAACAGTTCCCCCGTCCTCACTGTGATAGAACAGTTCCCCCGTCCTCACTCTGATAGAAATGTTTCCCCTGTCCTCACTGTGATAGAACAGATCCTCTGTCCTCAGTGTGATAGCACAGTTCCCCTGTCCTCACTGTGATAGAACAGTTCCCCCAGTTTCACTGTGATAGAACAGTTCCCCTGTCCTCACTGTGATAGAACAGATCCCCGTCCTCACTGTGATAGAACAGTTCCCCGTCCTCACTGTGATTGAACAGTTCCCCGTCCTCACTGTGATTGAAGAGTTCCCCTGTCCTCACTGTGATAGAACAGTTCTATTGTCCTCACTGTGATAGAACAGTTCCTCCATCCTCACTGTGTTAGTACAGTTCCCCTGTACTCACTGTGATAGAAGCACTGCCCCGTCCTCACTGTGACAGAACAGTTTCGTTGTCCTCACTGTGATAGAACATTTCCACTGTTGTCACTGTGTTAGAACAGTTCCCCTGTACTCACTGTGAAAGAACAGTTCCCTCTTTCTAACTGTGATAGAACAGATCCCTTGTCCTCACTGTCACAGAACAGATCCCCGGTCTCACTGTGACAGAACGGTTCCCCCGTCCTCACTTTGATAGAACATTTCCCCCGTCCTCACTGTGATTGAACAGTTCCCCTGTCCACGCTGTGATAGAACAGTTCTCCTGTCCACACTGTGATAGAACAGTTCCCCCGTCCTCATTGTGACAGAACAGTTCCCTTGTCCATACTGTGAAAGGTCCTCACTGTGATTGAAACGTTCCCCGGTCATCACTGAGATATAACAGTTCCCCTCTCCACACTGTGATACAGCAGTTCCCCTGTTCTCACTGTGATCGAACAGTTCCCCAGTCCTCACTGTGACAGAACAGTTCTATTGCCCTCACTGTTGAAGAACAGTTCCCCTGTCCTCACTGTGACAGAACAGATCCCCCGTCCTCACTGTTATAGAACAGTTCCCCTGTCCTCACTGTGATCGAACAGTTTCCCCTGTCCTCATTGTGATAGATCAGTTCCCCCGTCCTCATTGTGACAGGACAGTTCCCCTGTCCACACTGTGAGAGAACAGTTCCCCTGTTCTCACTGCGATAGAACAGTTCCTCCGTCCTCACTGTGAAAGAACATTTCCCTCTGTCCTCACTGTGGAAGAGCAGTTCTCCTGTCCTCACTGTGATAGAACAGTTCCCCTGTCCACACTGTGAGAGAACAGTTCCCCCGTCCTCACTGTGATAGAATAGTTCCCCTGTCCACACTGTGAGAGAACAGTTCCCCCGTCCTCACTGTGATAGAACAGTTCCCCTGTCCACACTGTGAGAGAACAGTTCCCCCGTCCTCACTGTGACAGACCAGTTCCCTTGTCCACACTGTGAAAGAACAGTTCACCCGTCCTGACTGTGATGAAAACGTTCCCCTGTCCTCACTGTAATAGAACTGTTCCCCCTGTCCTCACTGTGATAGAACAGATTCCCCGTCCTCTTTGTGATAGAACAGATCCTCTGTCCTCGGTGTGATAGCACAGTTCCCCTGTCCTCACTGTGATAGAACAGATCCCCGTCCTCACTGTGATAGAACAGTTCCCCGTCCTCACTGTGATTGAACAGTTCCCCGTCCTCACTGTGATTGAAGAGTTCCCCTGTCCTCACTGTGATAGAACAGTTCTATTGTCCTCACTGTGATAGAACAGTTCCTCCATCCTCACTGTGTTAGTACAGTTCCCCTGTACTCACTGTGATAGAAGCACTGCCCCGTCCTCACTGTGACAGAACAGTTTCGTTGTCCTCACTGTGATAGAACATTTCCACTGTTGTCACTGTGTTAGAACAGTTCCCCTGTACTCACTGTGAAAGAACAGTTCCCTCTTTCTAACTGTGATAGAACAGATCCCTTGTCCTCACTGTCACAGAACAGATCCCCGGTCTCACTGTGACAGAACGGTTCCCCCGTCCTCACTTTGATAGAACATTTCCCCCGTCCTCACTGTGATTGAACAGTTCCCCTGTCCACGCTGTGATAGAACAGTTCTCCTGTCCACACTGTGATAGAACAGTTCCCCCGTCCTCATTGTGACAGAACAGTTCCCTTGTCCATACTGTGAAAGGTCCTCACTGTGATTGAAACGTTCCCCGGTCATCACTGAGATATAACAGTTCCCCTGTCCACACTGTGATAGAATAGTTCCCCTGTCCACACTGTGAGAGAACAGTTCCCCCGTCCTCACTGTGATAGAACAGTTCCCCTGTCCACACTGTGAGAGAACAGTTCCCCCGTCCTCACTGTGACAGACCAGTTCCCTTGTCCACACTGTGAAAGAACAGTTCACCCGTCCTGACTGTGATGAAAACGTTCCCCTGTCCTCACTGTAATAGAACTGTTCCCCCTGTCCTCACTGTGATAGAACAGATTCCCCGTCCTCTTTGTGATAGAACAGTTCCCCTGTCCTAACTGTGATAGAACACTTTCTCCGTCCACACTGTGACAGAACAGTTTCCCCGTCCTCACTGCGATAGATCAGTTCCCCCGTCCACACTGTGATAGAACAGTTCCCCCGTCCTCATTGTGATAAAGCAGTTCTATTGACCTCACTGTGATAGAACAGTTCCCCTGTCCTCACTGTGACAGAACAGATCCTCCGTCCTCACTGTTATAGAACACGTCACCCGTCCTAACTGTGATAGAACAGTTCCCCTGTCCTCACTGTGATAGAACAGTTCTCCCGTCCACACTGTGATGGAACAGTTCCCCCGTCCTCTCTGTGATAGAACAGTTCCCCCGTCCTCACTGAGATTGAAACGTTCCCCCGTCCTCACTGTGATAGAACTGTTCCCCCCGTCCTCACTGTGACAGAACAGTTCCCCCGTTCTAACTGTGATAGAACATATCCCCTGTCCTCACTGTGATAGAACAATTCCCCAGTCGTCACAGTGATAGAACAGTTCCCCTGTCCTCATTGTGACTGAACTTTTCCCCTGTTCTCATAGTGAGAGAACAGTTCTCGCGTCCTAACTGTGATAGAACAGTTCCCCTGTCCTCACTTTGATCGAAACGTTCCCTGGTCCTCACTATGATAGAACTGTTCCCCTGTCCTCACTGTGATAGAACAGTTCCCCCGTCCTCACTGTGATAGAACAGTTCCCCCGTCCTCACTGTGATAGAACAGTTCCCCTGTCCTCACTGTGATAGAACAGTTCCCCCGTCCTCACTGTGATAGAACAATTCCCCGGTCCTCACTGTGATAGAACATTTCCCCCATCCTCATTGTGATACAGCAGTTCCCTTGTCCTCACTGTGATAGATCAGTTCCCCCGTCCACACTGTGATGGAACAGTTCCCCCGTCCTCATTGTGACAGGACATTTCCCCTGTCCACACTGTGAGAGAACAGTTCCCCTGTCCTCATTGTGATAGATCAGTTCCCCCGTCCACACTGTGATGGAACAGTTCCCCCGTCCTCATTGTGATACAACAGTTCCCCTGTCCTAACTGTGAGAGAACAGTTCCCCTGTCCACACTGTGAAAGAACAGTTCCCCTGTCCTCACTGTGATAGAATAGTTCCCCTGTCCACACTGTGACAGAACAGTTCCCCCGTTCTAACTGTGATAGAACAGTTCCCCTGTCCTCACTGTGATAGAACAATTCCCCAGTCGTCACAGTGATAGAACAGTTCCCCTGTCCTCACTGTGACTGAACTTTTCCCCTGTTCTCATAGTGAGAGAACAGTTCTCGCGTCCTAACTGTGATAGAACAGTTCCCCTGTCCTCACTGTGACAGAACAGATCGTCCGTCCTCATTGTTATAGAACACGTCACCCGTCCTCACTGTGATAGAACAGTTCCCCTGTCCTCACTGTGATAGAACAGTTCTCCCGTCCACACTGTGATGGAACAGTTCCCCTGTCCTCTCTGTGATAGAACAGTTCCCCTGTCCTCACTGAGATTGAAACGTTTCCCCGTCCTCACTGTGATAGAACTGTTCCCCCCGTCCTCACTGTGACAGAACAGTTCCCCCGTTCTAACTGTGATAGAACATATCCCCTGTCCTCACTGTGATAGAACAATTCCCCAGTCGTCACAGTGATAGAACAGTTCCCCTGTCCTCACTGTGACTGAACTTTTCCCCTGTTCTCATAGTGAGAGAACAGTTCTCGTGTCCTAACTGTGATAGAACAGTTCCCCTGTCCTCACTTTGATCGAAACGTTCCCTGGTCCTCACTATGATAGAACTGTTCCCCTGTCCTCACTGTGATAGAACAGTTCCCCGGTCCTCGCTGTGATAGAACAGTTCCCCTGTCCACACTGTGATAGAACAGATCCCCTGTCCTCACTGTGATAGCACAGTTCCCCTGTCCTGACAGTGACAGAACAGTTCCCCCAGTTTCACTGTGATAGAACAGTTCCCCTGGCCACACTGTGATAGAACAGTTCCCCTGTCCTCACTGTGACAGAACAGTTCCCCCGTCCTCACTGTGATTGAACAGTTCCCCTGTCCTAACTGTGATAGAACAGTTCCCCGGTCCTCACTGTGATAGAACTGTTCCCCCGTCCTCACTGTGATAGACTGTTCCCCCTGTCCTCACTGTGATAGACTGTTCCCCCTGTCCTCACTGTGATAGAACAGTATCCCCCGTCCACACTGTGATAGAACAGTTCCCCTGTCCTCACTGTGATAGAACAGTTCCCCTGTCCTAACTGTGATAGAACAGTTCCCCCGTGCTCACTGTGATAGAACATTTCCCCTGTCCTCACTGTGATAGAACAGTTCCCCCATCCTCATTGTGATACAGCAGTTCCCCTGTCCTCACTGTGATAGAACAGTTACCCCATCCTCACTGTGACAGAACAGATCCCTTGTCCACACTGTGAAAGAACAGTTCACCCGTCCTCACTGTGATTGAAACGTTACCCCGTCCTCACTGTGATAGAACTATTCCCCTGTCCTCACTGTGATAGAACAGTTCCCCTGTCCTCACTGAGATAGAACAGTTCCCCTGTTCTCACTGTGATAGAACAGTTCACCCGTCCTCACTGTGATAGAACAGTTCCCCCGTCCTCACTGTGATGGAACTGTTCCCCCTGCCCTCACTGTGATAGAACAGTTCCCCGGTCATCACTGTGATAGAACAGTTCCCCTGTCCACACTGTGATAGAACAGTTCCCCGTCCTCTCTGTGACAGAACAGTTCCCCAGTCATCACTGTGATAGAACAGTTCCCCTATCCACACTGTGATTGAATAGTTCCCCTGTCCACACTGTGATAGAACAGTTCCCCCGTCCTCACTGTGATAGAACAGTTCCCCCGTCCTCACTCTGATAGAAATGTTTCCCCTGTCCTCACTGTGATAGAACAGATCCTCTGTCCTCAGTGTGATAGCACAGTTCCCCTGTCCTCACTGTGATAGAACAGTTCCCCCAGTTTCACTGTGATAGAACAGTTCCCCTGTCCTCACTGTGATAGAACAGATCCCCGTCCTCACTGTGATAGAACAGTTCCCCGTCCTCACTGTGATTGAACAGTTCCCCGTCCTCACTGTGATTGAAGAGTTCCCCTGTCCTCACTGTGATAGAACAGTTCTATTGTCCTCACTGTGATAGAACAGTTCCTCCATCCTCACTGTGTTAGTACAGTTCCCCTGTACTCACTGTGATAGAAGCACTGCCCCGTCCTCACTGTGACAGAACAGTTTCGTTGTCCTCACTGTGATAGAACATTTCCACTGTTGTCACTGTGTTAGAACAGTTCCCCTGTACTCACTGTGAAAGAACAGTTCCCTCTTTCTAACTGTGATAGAACAGATCCCTTGTCCTCACTGTCACAGAACAGATCCCCGGTCTCACTGTGACAGAACGGTTCCCCCGTCCTCACTTTGATAGAACATTTCCCCCGTCCTCACTGTGATTGAACAGTTCCCCTGTCCACGCTGTGATAGAACAGTTCTCCTGTCCACACTGTGATAGAACAGTTCCCCCGTCCTCATTGTGACAGAACAGTTCCCTTGTCCATACTGTGAAAGGTCCTCACTGTGATTGAAACGTTCCCCGGTCATCACTGAGATATAACAGTTCCCCTCTCCACACTGTGATACAGCAGTTCCCCTGTTCTCACTGTGATCGAACAGTTCCCCAGTCCTCACTGTGACAGAACAGTTCTATTGCCCTCACTGTTGAAGAACAGTTCCCCTGTCCTCACTGTGACAGAACAGATCCCCCGTCCTCACTGTTATAGAACAGTTCCCCTGTCCTCACTGTGATCGAACAGTTTCCCCTGTCCTCATTGTGATAGATCAGTTCCCCCGTCCTCATTGTGACAGGACAGTTCCCCTGTCCACACTGTGAGAGAACAGTTCCCCTGTTCTCACTGCGATAGAACAGTTCCTCCGTCCTCACTGTGAAAGAACATTTCCCTCTGTCCTCACTGTGGAAGAGCAGTTCTCCTGTCCTCACTGTGATAGAACAGTTCCCCTGTCCACACTGTGAGAGAACAGTTCCCCCGTCCTCACTGTGATAGAATAGTTCCCCTGTCCACACTGTGAGAGAACAGTTCCCCCGTCCTCACTGTGATAGAACAGTTCCCCTGTCCACACTGTGAGAGAACAGTTCCCCCGTCCTCACTGTGACAGACCAGTTCCCTTGTCCACACTGTGAAAGAACAGTTCACCCGTCCTGACTGTGATGAAAACGTTCCCCTGTCCTCACTGTAATAGAACTGTTCCCCCTGTCCTCACTGTGATAGAACAGATTCCCCGTCCTCTTTGTGATAGAACAGATCCTCTGTCCTCGGTGTGATAGCACAGTTCCCCTGTCCTCACTGTGATAGAACAGATCCCCGTCCTCACTGTGATAGAACAGTTCCCCGTCCTCACTGTGATTGAACAGTTCCCCGTCCTCACTGTGATTGAAGAGTTCCCCTGTCCTCACTGTGATAGAACAGTTCTATTGTCCTCACTGTGATAGAACAGTTCCTCCATCCTCACTGTGTTAGTACAGTTCCCCTGTACTCACTGTGATAGAAGCACTGCCCCGTCCTCACTGTGACAGAACAGTTTCGTTGTCCTCACTGTGATAGAACATTTCCACTGTTGTCACTGTGTTAGAACAGTTCCCCTGTACTCACTGTGAAAGAACAGTTCCCTCTTTCTAACTGTGATAGAACAGATCCCTTGTCCTCACTGTCACAGAACAGATCCCCGGTCTCACTGTGACAGAACGGTTCCCCCGTCCTCACTTTGATAGAACATTTCCCCCGTCCTCACTGTGATTGAACAGTTCCCCGGTCCACGCTGTGATAGAACAGTTCTCCTGTCCACACTGTGATAGAACAGTTCCCCCGTCCTCATTGTGACAGAACAGTTCCCTTGTCCATACTGTGAAAGGTCCTCACTGTGATTGAAACGTTCCCCGGTCATCACTGAGATATAACAGTTCCCCTGTCCACACTGTGATAGAATAGTTCCCCTGTCCACACTGTGAGAGAACAGTTCCCCCGTCCTCACTGTGATAGAACAGTTCCCCTGTCCACACTGTGAGAGAACAGTTCCCCCGTCCTCACTGTGACAGACCAGTTCCCTTGTCCACACTGTGAAAGAACAGTTCACCCGTCCTGACTGTGATGAAAACGTTCCCCTGTCCTCACTGTAATAGAACTGTTCCCCCTGTCCTCACTGTGATAGAACAGATTCCCCGTCCTCTTTGTGATAGAACAGTTCCCCTGTCCTAACTGTGATAGAACACTTTCTCCGTCCACACTGTGACAGAACAGTTTCCCCGTCCTCACTGCGATAGATCAGTTCCCCCGTCCACACTGTGATAGAACAGTTCCCCTCTCCTCACTGCGATAGAACAGTTCCCCTGTCCTCACTGTGACAGAACCGTTCTATTGCCCTCACTGTGATAGAACAGTTCCCCTGTCCACACTGTGATAGAATAGTTCCCCCGTCCTCATTGTGACAGACCAGATCCCTTGTCCACACTGTGATAGAACAGTTCCACCGTCCTCACTGTGATGGAACAGTTCCCGTCCTTACTGTGACAGAACATTTCCCCCGTACTGACTGTGACAGAACAGTTCCCGTGTCCTCACTGTGACAGAACAGTTCCCTTCACTGTGACAGAACCATTCCCCTGTCCTCACTGTGATAGAACAGTTCCCCCGTCCTCACAGTGATTGAACCGTTCCCCCGTCCTCACTCTGATTGAACTGTTCCCCCTGTCCTCACTGTGATAGAACAGATTCCCCGTCCTGACTGTTATAGAACTGTTCCCCCTGTACTCACTGTGATAGAACAGTTCCCCTGTCCTCACTGCGATAGATCAGTTCCCCCGTCCTCACTGTGATAGAACAGTTCCCCTATCCTCACTGTGACAGAACAGTTCCCCGGTCCACACTGCGATAGAACAGTTCCCCGTCCTCACTGTGACAGAACCGTTCTATTGCCCTCACTGTGATAGAACAGTTCCCCTGTCCACACTGTGAAAGAACAGTTCCACCGTCCTCACTGTGATAGAACTGTTCCCCCTGTCCTCACTGTGATAGAACAGTTCCCTGTCCTCACTGTGATAGAACAGTTCCCCTGTCCTCACTGTGGAAGAACAGCTCCCCTGTCCTCACTGAGACAGAACAGTTCCCCTGTCCTCAATGTTATAGAACAGGTCCCCCGTCCTCACTGTGATAGAACAGTTCCCCTGTTGTCACTGTGAGAGAACAGTTCCCCCCTCCTCACTGTGGAAGAACAGCTCCCCCGTCCTCACTGAGATTGAAACGTTCCCCCGTCCTCACTGTGATAGAACTGTTCCCCCCGTCCTCACTGTGACAGAACAGTTCCCCCGTTCTAACTGTGATAGAACATATCCCCTGTCCTCACTGTGATAGAACAATTCCCCAGTCGTCACAGTGATAGAACAGTTCCCCTGTCCTCACTGTGACTGAACTTTTCCCCTGTTCTCATAGTGAGAGAACAGTTCTCGCGTCCTAACTGTGATAGAACAGTTCCCCTGTCCTCACTTTGATCGAAACGTTCCCTGGTCCTCACTATGATAGAACTGTTCCCCTGTCCTCACTGTGATAGAACAGTTCCCCTGTCCTCACTGTGATAGAACAGTTCCCCCGTCCTCACTGTGATAGAACAGTTCCCCCGTCCTCACTGTGATAGAACAATTCCCCGGTCCTCACTGTGATAGAACAGTTCCCCCGTGCTCACTGTGATAGAACATTTCCCCTGTCCTCACTGTGATAGAACAGTTCCCCCGTCCTAAATGTGATAGAACAGTTCCCCTGTCCTCACTGTGATAGAACAGTTCCCCTGTTGTCACTGTGATAGAACAGTTACCCCATCCTCACTGTGGAAGAACAGTTCCCCTTTGTCCTCACTGTGACAGAACAGATCCCTTGTCCACACTGTGAAAGAACAGTTCACCCGTCCTCACTGTGATTGAAACGTTACCCCGTCCTCACTGTGATAGAACTATTCCCCTGTCCTCACTGTGATAGAACAGTTCCCCTGTTCTCACTGTGATAGAACAGTTCACCCGTCCTCACTGTGATAGAACAGTTCCCCCGTCCTCACTGTGATGGAACTATTCCCCCTGCCCTCACTGTGATAGAACAGTTCCCCCGTCCTCTCTGTGATAGAACAGTTCCCCTGTCCTAACTGTGATAGAACAGTTCCCCTGTCCACACTGTGATAGAACAGTTCCCCGTCCTCTCTGTGACAGAACAGTTCCCCAGTCATCACTGTGATAGAACAGTTCCCCTATCCACACTGTGATTGAATAGTTCCCCTGTCCACACTGTGATAGAACAGTTCCCCCGTCCTCACTCTGCTAGAAATGTTTCCCCTGTCCTCACTGTGATAGAACAGATCCTCTGTCCTCACTGTGATAGCACAGTTCCCCTGTCCTGACAGTGACAGAACAGTTCCCCCAGTTTCACTGTGATAGAACAGTTCCCCCGACCTCACTGTGATAGAACAGTTCCCCGTCCTCACTGTGATTGAACAGTTCCCCTGTCCTCACTGTGATAGAACAGTTCTATTGTCCTCACTGTGATAGAACAGTTCCTCCATCCTCACTGTGTTAGTACAGTTCCCCTGTACTCACTGTGATAGAAGCACTGCCCCGTCCTCACTGTGACAGAACAGTTCCGTTGTCCTCACTGTGATAGAACATTTCCACTGTTGTCACTGTGTTAGAACAGTTCCCCTGTACTCACTGTGAAAGAACAGTTCCCTCTTTCTAACTGTGATAGAACAGATCCCTTGTCCTCACTGTCACAGAACAGATCCCCGGTCTCACTGTGACAGAACGGTTCCCCCGTCCTCACTTTGATAGAACATTTCCCCCGTCCTCACTGTGATTGAACAGTTCCCCTGTCCACGCTGTGATAGAACAGTTCTCCTGTCCACACTGTGTTAGAACAGTTCCCCCGTCCTCATTGTGACAGAACAGTTCCCTTGTCCATACTGTGAAAGGTCCTCACTGTGATTGAAACGTTCCCCGGTCATCACTGAGATATAACAGTTCCCCTCTCCACACTGTGATACAGCAGTTCCCCTGTTCTCACTGTGATCGAATAGTTCCCCTGTCCTCACTGTGATAGAACAGTTCCTCTGTTGTCACTGTGATAGAACAGTTCCCCCGTCCTCACTGTGGAAGAACAGTTCCCCTGTCCACACTGTGACAGAACAGTTCCCCCGTCCTCACTGTGATAGAACAGTTCCCCTGTCCTCATTGTGACAGGACAGTTCCCCTGTTCACACTGCGATAGAACAGTTCCTCCGTCCTCACTGTGAAGGAACATTTCCCTCTGTCCTCACTGTGGAAGAGCAGTTCTCCTGTCCTCACTGTGATAGAACAGTTCCCCTGTCCACACTGTGAGAGAACAGTTCCCCCGTCCTCATTGTGACAGACCAGTTCCCTTGTCCATACTGTGAAAGAACAGTTCACCCGTCCTGACTGTGATGAAAACGTTCCCCTGTCCTCACTGTAATAGAACTGTTCCCCCTGTCCTCACTGTGATAGAACAGTTCCCCCGTCCTCACTGTGCTAGAACACTTTCTCCGTCCACACTGTGACAGAACAGTTTCCCCGTCCTGACTGTTATAGAACTGTTCCCCTTGTACTCACTGTGATAGAACAGTTCCCCTGTCCTCACTGCGATAGAACAGTTCCCCTGTCCTCACTGTGATAGAACAGTTCCCCAATCCTCACTGTGACAGAACAGTTCCCCCGTCCTCACTGCGATAGAACAGTTCCCCCGTCCTCACTGTGACAGAACCGTTCTATTGCCCTCACTGTGATAGAACAGTTCCCCTGTCCACACTGTGATAGAACAGTTCCCCCGTCCTCATTGTGACAGAACA
Organism: Mobula birostris; assembly: GCF_030028105.1. Taxonomy (NCBI): domain Eukaryota; kingdom Metazoa; phylum Chordata; class Chondrichthyes; order Myliobatiformes; family Myliobatidae; genus Mobula; species Mobula birostris. Next base: position 9,182,267 of record NC_092402.1, read on the forward strand.
GTTCCCTTGTCCATACTGTGAAAGGTCCTCACTGTGATTGAAACGTTCCCCGGTCATCACTGAGATATAACAGTTCCCCTCTCCACACTGTGATACAGCAGTTCCCCTGTTCTCACTGTGATCGAACAGTTCCCCAGTCCTCACTGTGACAGAACAGTTCTATTGCCCTCACTGTTGAAGAACAGTTCCCCTGTCCTCACTGTGACAGAACAGATCCCCCGTCCTCACTGTTATAGAACAGTTCCCCTGTCCTCACTGTGATCGAACAGTTTCCCCTGTCCTCATTGTGATAGATCAGTTCCCCCGTCCTCATTGTGACAGGACAGTTCCCCTGTCCACACTGTGAGAGAACAGTTCCCCTGTTCTCACTGCGATAGAACAGTTCCTCCGTCCTCACTGTGAAAGAACATTTCCCTCTGTCCTCACTGTGGAAGAGCAGTTCTCCTGTCCTCACTGTGATAGAACAGTTCCCCTGTCCACACTGTGAGAGAACAGTTCCCCCGTCCTCACTGTGATAGAATAGTTCCCCTGTCCACACTGTGAGAGAACAGTTCCCCCGTCCTCACTGTGATAGAACAGTTCCCCTGTCCACACTGTGAGAGAACAGTTCCCCCGTCCTCACTGTGACAGACCAGTTCCCTTGTCCACACTGTGAAAGAACAGTTCACCCGTCCTGACTGTGATGAAAACGTTCCCCTGTCCTCACTGTAATAGAACTGTTCCCCCTGTCCTCACTGTGATAGAACAGATTCCCCGTCCTCTTTGTGATAGAACAGATCCTCTGTCCTCGGTGTGATAGCACAGTTCCCCTGTCCTCACTGTGATAGAACAGATCCCCGTCCTCACTGTGATAGAACAGTTCCCCGTCCTCACTGTGATTGAACAGTTCCCCGTCCTCACTGTGATTGAAGAGTTCCCCTGTCCTCACTGTGATAGAACAGTTCTATTGTCCTCACTGTGATAGAACAGTTCCTCCATCCTCACTGTGTTAGTACAGTTCCCCTGTACTCACTGTGATAGAAGCACTGCCCCGTCCTCACTGTGACAGAACAGTTTCGTTGTCCTCACTGTGATAGAACATTTCCACTGTTGTCACTGTGTTAGAACAGTTCCCCTGTACTCACTGTGAAAGAACAGTTCCCTCTTTCTAACTGTGATAGAACAGATCCCTTGTCCTCACTGTCACAGAACAGATCCCCGGTCTCACTGTGACAGAACGGTTCCCCCGTCCTCACTTTGATAGAACATTTCCCCCGTCCTCACTGTGATTGAACAGTTCCCCTGTCCACGCTGTGATAGAACAGTTCTCCTGTCCACACTGTGATAGAACAGTTCCCCCGTCCTCATTGTGACAGAACAGTTCCCTTGTCCATACTGTGAAAGGTCCTCACTGTGATTGAAACGTTCCCCGGTCATCACTGAGATATAACAGTTCCCCTGTCCACACTGTGATAGAATAGTTCCCCTGTCCACACTGTGAGAGAACAGTTCCCCCGTCCTCACTGTGATAGAACAGTTCCCCTGTCCACACTGTGAGAGAACAGTTCCCCCGTCCTCACTGTGACAGACCAGTTCCCTTGTCCACACTGTGAAAGAACAGTTCACCCGTCCTGACTGTGATGAAAACGTTCCCCTGTCCTCACTGTAATAGAACTGTTCCCCCTGTCCTCACTGTGATAGAACAGATTCCCCGTCCTCTTTGTGATAGAACAGTTCCCCTGTCCTAACTGTGATAGAACACTTTCTCCGTCCACACTGTGACAGAACAGTTTCCCCGTCCTCACTGCGATAGATCAGTTCCCCCGTCCACACTGTGATAGAACAGTTCCCCTCTCCACACTGTGATAGAACAGTTCCCCTGTCCTCACTGTGACAGAACCGTTCTATTGCCCTCACTGTGATAGAACAGTTCCCCTGTCCACACTGTGATAGAATAGTTCCCCCGTCCTCATTGTGACAGACCAGATCCCTTGTCCACACTGTGATAGAACAGTTCCACCATCCTCACTGTGATGGAACAGTTCCCGTCCTTACTGTGACAGAACATTTCCCCCGTACTGACTGTGACAGAACAGTTCCCGTGTCCTCACTGTGACAGAACAGTTCCCTTCACTGTGACAGAACCATTCCCCTGTCCTCACTGTGATAGAACAGTTCCCCCGTCCTCACAGTGATTGAACCGTTCCCCCGTCCTCACTCTGATTGAACTGTTCCCCCTGTCCTCACTGTGATAGAACAGATTCCCCGTCCTGACTGTTATAGAACTGTTCCCCCTGTACTCACTGTGATAGAACAGTTCCCCTGTCCTCACTGCGATAGATCAGTTCCCCCGTCCTCACTGTGATAGAACAGTTCCCCTATCCTCACTGTGACAGAACAGTTCCCCGGTCCACACTGCGATAGAACAGTTCCCCGTCCTCACTGTGACAGAACCGTTCTATTGCCCTCACTGTGATAGAACAGTTCCCCTGTCCACACTGTGAAAGAACAGTTCCACCGTCCTCACTGTGATAGAACTGTTCCCCCTGTCCTCACTGTGATAGAACAGTTCCCTGTCCTCACTGTGATAGAACAGTTCCCCTGTCCTCACTGTGGAAGAACAGCTCCCCTGTCCTCACTGAGACAGAACAGTTCCCCTGTCCTCAATGTTATAGAACAGGTCCCCCGTCCTCACTGTGATAGAACAGTTCCCCTGTTGTCACTGTGAGAGAACAGTTCCCCCCTCCTCACTGTGGAAGAACAGCTCCCCCGTCCTCACTGAGATTGAAACGTTCCCCCGTCCTCACTGTGATAGAACTGTTCCCCCCGTCCTCACTGTGACAGAACAGTTCCCCCGTTCTAACTGTGATAGAACATATCCCCTGTCCTCACTGTGATAGAACAATTCCCCAGTCGTCACAGTGATAGAACAGTTCCCCTGTCCTCACTGTGACTGAACTTTTCCCCTGTTCTCATAGTGAGAGAACAGTTCTCGCGTCCTAACTGTGATAGAACAGTTCCCCTGTCCTCACTTTGATCGAAACGTTCCCTGGTCCTCACTATGATAGAACTGTTCCCCTGTCCTCACTGTGATACAACAGTTCCCCTGTCCTCACTGTGATAGAACAGTTCCCCCGTCCTCACTGTGATAGAACAGTTCCCCCGTCCTCACTGTGATAGAACAATTCCCCGGTCCTCACTGTGATAGAACAGTTCCCCCGTGCTCACTGTGATAGAACATTTCCCCTGTCCTCACTGTGATAGAACAGTTCCCCCGTCCTAAATGTGATAGAACAGTTCCCCTGTCCTCACTGTGATAGAACAGTTCCCCTGTTGTCACTGTGATAGAACAGTTACCCCATCCTCACTGTGGAAGAACAGTTCCCCTTTGTCCTCACTGTGACAGAACAGATCCCTTGTCCACACTGTGAAAGAACAGTTCACCCGTCCTCACTGTGATTGAAACGTTACCCCGTCCTCACTGTGATAGAACTATTCCCCTGTCCTCACTGTGATAGAACAGTTCCCCTGTTCTCACTGTGATAGAACAGTTCACCCGTCCTCACTGTGATAGAACAGTTCCCCCGTCCTCACTGTGATGGAACTATTCCCCCTGCCCTCACTGTGATAGAACAGTTCCCCCGTCCTCTCTGTGATAGAACAGTTCCCCTGTCCTAACTGTGATAGAACAGTTCCCCTGTCCACACTGTGATAGAACAGTTCCCCGTCCTCTCTGTGACAGAACAGTTCCCCAGTCATCACTGTGATAGAACAGTTCCCCTATCCACACTGTGATTGAATAGTTCCCCTGTCCACACTGTGATAGAACAGTTCCCCCGTCCTCACTCTGCTAGAAATGTTTCCCCTGTCCTCACTGTGATAGAACAGATCCTCTGTCCTCACGTTGATAGCACAGTTCCCCTGTCCTGACAGTGACAGAACAGTTCCCCCAGTTTCACTGTGATAGAACAGTTCCCCCGACCTCACTGTGATAGAACAGTTCCCCGTCCTCACTGTGATTGAACAGTTCCCCTGTCCTCACTGTGATAGAACAGTTCTATTGTCCTCACTGTGATAGAACAGTTCCTCCATCCTCACTGTGTTAGTACAGTTCCCCTGTACTCACTGTGATAGAAGCACTGCCCCGTCCTCACTGTGACAGAACAGTTCCGTTGTCCTCACTGTGATAGAACATTTCCACTGTTGTCACTGTGTTAGAACAGTTCCCCTATACTCACTGTGAAAGAACAGTTCCCTCTTTCTAACTGTGATAGAACAGATCCCTTGTCCTCACTGTCACAGAACAGATCCCCGGTCTCACTGTGACAGAACGGTTCCCCCGTCCTCACTTTGATAGAACATTTCCCCCGTCCTCACTGTGATTGAACAGTTCCCCTGTCCACGCTGTGATAGAACAGTTCTCCTGTCCACACTGTGTTAGAACAGTTCCCCCGTCCTCATTGTGACAGAACAGTTCCCTTGTCCATACTGTGAAAGGTCCTCACTGTGATTGAAACGTTCCCCGGTCATCACTGAGATATAACAGTTCCCCTCTCCACACTGTGATACAGCAGTTCCCCTGTTCTCACTGTGATCGAATAGTTCCCCTGTTCTCACTCTGATAGAACAGTTCCCCAGTCCTCACTGTGACAGAACAGTTCTATTGCCCTCACTGTGATAGAACAGTTCCCCCGTCCTCACTGTGACAGAACAGATCCCCCGTCCTCACTGTGATAGAACTGTTCCCCCTGTCCTCACTGTGATAGAACAGTTCCCCCGTCCTCACTGTGACACAGCAGTTCCCCTGTCCTCACTGTGATAGAACAGTTCCCCCGTCCTCACTGTGATAGAACAGTTCCCCTGTCCTCACTGTGATTGAACAGTTTCCCCTGTCCTCATTGTGATGGAACAGTTCCCCCGTCCTCATTGTGACAGGACAGTTCCCCTGTTCACACTGCGATAGAACAGTTCCTCCGTCCTCACTGTGAAGGAACATTTCCCTCTGTCCTCACTGTGGAAGAGCAGTTCTCCTGTCCTCACTGTGATAGAACAGTTCCCCTGTCCACACTGTGAGAGAACAGTTCCCCCGTCCTCATTGTGACAGACCAGTTCCCTTGTCCACACTGTGAAAGAACAGTTCACCCGTCCTGACTGTGATGAAAACGTTCCCCTGTCCTCACTGTAATAGAACTGTTCCCCCTGTCCTCACTGTGATAGAACAGTTCCCCCGTCCTCACTGTGCTAGAACACTTTCTCCGTCCACACTGTGACAGAACAGTTTCCCCGTCCTGACTGTTATAGAACTGTTCCCCTTGTACTCACTGTGATAGAACAGTTCCCCTGTCCTCACTGCGATAGAACAGTTCCCCTGTCCTCACTGTGATAGAACAGTTCCCCAATCCTCACTGTGACAGAACAGTTCCCCCGTCCTCACTGCGATAGAACAGTTCCCCGTCCTCACTGTGACAGAACCGTTCTATTGCCCTCACTGTGATAGAACAGTTCCCCTGTCCACACTGTGATAGAATAGTTCCCCCGTCCTCATTGTGACAGACCAGATCCCTTGTCCACACTGTGATTGAACAGTTCCACCGTCCTCACTGTGATGGAACAGTTCCCGTCCTTACTGTGATAGAACTATTCCCCTGTCCTCACTGTGATAGAACAGTTCCCCTGTTCTCACTGTGATAGAACAGTTCACCCGTCCTCACTGTGATAGAACAGTTCCCCCTGCCCTCACTGTGATAGAACAGTTCCCCCGTCCTCTCTGTGATAGAACAGTTCCCCTGTCCTAACTGTGATAGAACAGTTCCCCTGTCCACACTGTGATAGAACAGTTCCCCGTCCTCTCTGTGACAGAACAGTTCCCCAGTCATCACTGTGATAGAACAGTTCCCCTATCCACACTGTGATTGAATAGTTCCCCTGTCCACACTGTGATAGAACAGTTCCCCCGTCCTCACTCTGATAGAAATGTTTCCCCTGTCCTCACTGTGATAGAACAGATCTTCTGTCCTCACTGTGATAGCACAGTTCCCCTGTCCTGACAGTGACAGAACAGTTCCCCCAGTTTCACTGTGATAGAACAGTTCACCCGTCCTCACTCTGATAGAACAGTTCCCCAGTCCTCACTGTGACAGAACAGTTCTATTGCCCTCACTGTGATAGAACAGTTCCCCCCCCCTCACTGTTGAAGAACAGATCCCCTGTCCTCACTGTGACAGAACAGATCCCCCGTCCTCACTGTGATAGAACAGTTCACCCGTCCTCACTGTGATAGAACAGTTCCCCCGTCCTCACTGTGATGGAACTATTCCCCCTGCCCTCACTGTGATAGAACAGTTCCCCCGTCCTCTCTGTGATAGAACAGTTCCCCTGTCCTAACTGTGATAGAACAGTTCCCCTGTCCACACTGTGACAGAACAGTTCCCCCGTCCTCACTGTGATAGAACAGTTCCCCTGTCCTAACTGTGATAGAACAGTTCCCCTGTCCACACTGTGACAGAACAGTTCCCCCGTCCTCACTGTGATTGAACAGTTTCCCCTGTCCTCATTGTGATGGAACAGTTCCCCCGTCCTCATTGTGACAGGACAGTTCCCCTGTTCACACTGCGATAGAACAGTTCCTCCGTCCTCACTGTGAAAGAACATTTCCCTCTGTCCTCACTGTGGAAGAGCAGTTCTCCTGTCCTCACTGTGATAGAACAGTTCCCCTGTCCACACTGTGAGAGAACAGTTCCCCCGTCCTCATTGTGACAGACCAGTTCCCTTGTCCACACTGTGAAAGAACAGTTCACCCGTCCTGACTGTGATGAAAACGTTCCCCTGTCCTCACTGTAATAGAACTGTTCCCCCTGTCCTCACTGTGATAGAACAGTTCCCCCGTCCTCACTGTGCTAGAACACTTTCTCCGTCCACACTGTGACAGAACAGTTTCCCCGTCCTGACTGTTATAGAACTGTTCCCCTTGTACTCACTGTGATAGAACAGTTCCCCTGTCCTCACTGCGATAGAACAGTTCCCCCGTCCTCACTGTGATAGAACAGTTCCCCAATCCTCACTGTGACAGAACAGTTCCCCCGTCCTCACTGCGATAGAACAGTTCCCCGTCCTCACTGTGACAGAACCGTTCTATTGCCCTCACTGTGATAGAACAGTTCCCCTGTCCACACTGTGATAGAATAGTTCCCCCGTCCTCATTGTGACAGACCAGATCCCTTGTCCACACTGTGATTGAACAGTTCCACCGTCCTCACTGTGATGGAACAGTTCCCGTCCTTACTGTGATAGAACTATTCCCCTGTCCTCACTGTGATAGAACAGTTCCCCTGTTCTCACTGTGATAGAACAGTTCACCCGTCCTCACTGTGATAGAACAGTTCCCCCGTCCTCACTGTGATGGAACTATTCTCCCTGCCCTCACTGTGATAGAACAGTTCCCCCGTCCTCTCTGTGATAGAACAGTTCCCCTGTCCTAACTGTGATAGAACAGTTCCCCTGTCCACACTGTGATAGAACAGTTCCCCGTCCTCTCTGTGACAGAACAGTTCCCCAGTCATCACTGTGATAGAACAGTTCCCCTATCCACACTGTGATTGAATAGTTCCCCTGTCCACACTGTGATAGAACAGTTCCCCCGTCCTCACTCTGATAGAAATGTTTCCCCTGTCCTCACTGTGATAGAACAGTTCCCCCGACCTCACTGTGATAGAACAGTTCCCCGTCCTCACTGTGATTGAACAGTTCCCCTGTCCTCACTGTGATAGAACAGTTCTATTGTCCTCACTGTGATAGAACAGTTCCTCCATCCTCACTGTGTTAGTACAGTTCCCCTGTACTCACTGTGATAGAAGCACTGCCCCGTCCTCACTGTGACAGAACAGTTCCGTTGTCCTCACTGTGATAGAACATTTCCACTGTTGTCACTGTGTTAGAACAGTTCCCCTGTACTCACTGTGAAAGAACAGTTCCCTCTTTCTAACTGTGATAGAACAGATCCCTTGTCCTCACTGTCACAGAAGAGATCCCCGGTCTCACTGTGACAGAACGGTTCCCCCGTCCTCACTTTGATAGAACATTTCCCCCGTCCTCACTGTGATTGAACAGTTCCCCTGTCCACGCTGTGATAGAACAGTTCTCCTGTCCACACTGTGATAGAACAGTTCCCCCGTCCTCATTGTGACAGAACAGTTCCCTTGTCCATACTGTGAAAGGTCCTCACTGTGATTGAAACGTTCCCCGGTCATCACTGAGATATAACAGTTCCCCTCTCCACACTGTGATACAGCAGTTCCTCTGTTCTCACTGTGATCGAATAGTTCCCCTGTTCTCACTCTGATAGAACAGTTCCCCAGTCCTCACTGTGACAGAACAGTTCTATTGCCCTCACTGTGATAGAACCGTTCCCCCGTCCTCACTGTTGAAGAACAGTTCCCCTGTCCTCACTGTGAAAGAACAGATCCCCCGTCCTCACTGTGGAAGAACAGTTCCCCCGTCCACACTGCGATAGAACAGTTCCTCCGTCCTCACTGTGAAGGAACATTTCCCTCTGTCCTCACTGTGGAAGAGCAGTTCTCCTGTCCTCACTGTGATAGAACAGTTCCCTTGTCCACACTGTGAAAGAACAGTTCACCCGTCCTGACTGTGATGAAAACGTTCCCCTGTCCTCACTGTAATAGAACTGTTCCCCCTGTCCTCACTGTGATAGAACAGTTCCCCCGTCCTCACTGTGCTAGAACACTTTCTCCGTCCACACTGTGACAGAACAGTTTCCCCGTCCTGACTGTTATAGAACTGTTCCCCTTGTACTCACTGTGATAGAACAGTTCCCCTGTCCTCACTGCGATAGAACAGTTCCCCTGTCCTCACTGTGATAGAACAGTTCCCCAATCCTCACTGTGACAGAACAGTTCCCCCGTCCTCACTGCGATAGAACAGTTCCCCGTCCTCACTGTGACAGAACCGTTCTATTGCCCTCACTGTGATAGAACAGTTCCCCTGTCCACACTGTGATAGAATAGTTCCCCCGTCCTCATTGTGACAGACCAGATCCCTTGTCCACACTGTGATTGAACAGTTCCACCGTCCTCACTGTGATGGAACAGTTCCCGTCCTTACTGTGATAGAACAGTTCCCCCGTACTGACTGTGACAGAACAGTTCCCCTGTCCTCACTGTAATAGAACTGTTCCCCCTGTCCTCACTGTGATAGAACAGTTCCCCCGTCCTCACTGTGCTAGAACACTTTCTCCGTCCACACTGTGACAGAACAGTTTCCCCGTCCTGACTGTTATAGAACTGTTCCCCTTGTACTCACTGTGATAGAACAGCTCCCCTGTCCTCACTGCGATAGAACAGTTCCCCTGTCCTCACTGTGACAGAACAGTTCCCCAATCCTCACTGTGACAGAACAGTTCCCCCGTCCTCACTGCGATAGAACAGTTCCCCGTCCTCACTGTGATAGAACCGTTCTATTGCCCTCACTGTGATAGAACAGTTCCCCTGTCCACACTGTGATAGAATAGTTCCCCCGTCCTCATTGTGACAGACCAGATCCCTTGTCCACACTGTGATTGAACAGTTCCACCGTCCTCACTGTGATGGAACAGTTCCCGTCCTTACTGTGATAGAACTATTCCCCTGTCCTCACTGTGATAGAACAGTTCCCCTGTTCTCACTGTGATAGAACAGTTCACCCGTCCTCACTGTGATAGAACAGTTCCCCCTGCCCTCACTGTGATAGAACAGTTCCCCCGTCCTCTCTGTGATAGAACAGTTCCCCTGTCCTAACTGTGATAGAACAGTTCCCCTGTCCACACTGTGATAGAACAGTTCCCCGTCCTCTCTGTGACAGAACAGTTCCCCAGTCATCACTGTGATAGAACAGTTCCCCTATCCACACTGTGATTGAATAGTTCCCCTGTCCACACTGTGATAGAACAGTTCCCCCGTCCTCACTCTGATAGAAATGTTTCCCCTGTCCTCACTGTGATAGAACAGATCCTCTGTCCTCACTGTGATAGCACAGTTCCCCTGTCCTGACAGTGACAGAACAGTTCCCCCAGTTTCACTGTGATAGAACAGTTCACCCGTCCTCACTGTGATAGAACAGTTCCCCCGTCCTCACTGTGATGGAACTATTCCCCCTGCCCTCACTGTGATAGAACAGTTCCCCCGTCCTCTCTGTGATAGAACAGTTCCCCTGTCCTAACTGTGATAGAACAGTTCCCCTGTCCACACTGTGATAGAACAGTTCCCCGTCCTCTCTGTGACCGAACAGTTCCCCAGTCATCACTGTGATAGAACAGTTCCCCTATCCACACTGTGATTGAATAGTTCCCCTGTCCACACTGTGATAGAACAGTTCCCCCGTCCTCACTCTGATAGAAATGTTTCCCCTGTCCTCACTGTGATAGAACAGATCCTCTGTCCTCACTGTGATAGCACAGTTCCCCTGTCCTGACAGTGACAGAACAGTTCCCCCAGTTTCACTGTGATAGAACAGTTCCCCCGACCTCACTGTGATAGAACAGTTCCCCGTCCTCACTGTGATTGAACAGTTCCCCTGTCCTCACTGTGATAGAACAGTTCTATTGTCCTCACTGTGATAGAACAGTTCCTCCATCCTCACTGTGTTAGTACAGTTCCCCTGTACTCACTGTGATAGAAGCACTGCCCCGTCCTCACTGTGACAGAACAGTTCCGTTGTCCTCACTGTGATAGAACATTTCCACTGTTGTCACTGTGTTAGAACAGTTCCCCTGTACTCACTGTGAAAGAACAGTTCCCTCTTTCTAACTGTGATAGAACAGATCCCTTGTCCTCACTGTCACAGAAGGGATCCCCGGTCTCACTGTGACAGAACGGTTCCCCCGTCCTCACTTTGATAGAACATTTCCCCCGTCCTCACTGTGATAGAACAGTTCCCCTGTCCACGCTGTGATAGAGCAGTTCTCCTGTCCACACTGTGATAGAACAGTTCCCCCGTCCTCATTGTGACAGAACAGTTCCCTTGTCCATACTGTGAAAGGTCCTCACTGTGATTGAAACGTTCCCCGGTCATCACTGAGATATAACAGTTCCCCTCTCCACACTGTGATACAGCAGTTCCCCTGTTCTCACTGTGATCGAATAGTTCCCCTGTTCTCACTCTGATAGAACAGTTCCCCAGTCCTCACTGTGACAGAACAGATCCCCCGTCCTCACTGTGATAGAACTGTTCCCCCTGTCCTCACTGTGACAGAACAGTTCCCCCGTCCTCACTGTGGAAGAACAGTTCCCCTGTCCACACTGTGACAGAACAGTTCCCCCATCCTCACTGTGATAGAACAGTTCCCCTGTCCTCACTGTGATTGAACAGTTTCCCCTGTCCTCATTGTGATGGAACAGTTCCCCCGTCCTCATTGTGACAGGACAGTTCCCCTGTTCACACTGCGATAGAACAGTTCCTCCGTCCTCACTGTGAAAGAACATTTCCCTCTGTCCTCACTGTGGAAGAGCAGTTCTCCTGTCCTCACTGTGATAGAACAGTTCCCCTGTCCACACTGTGAGAGAACAGTTCCCCCGTCCTCATTGTGACAGAACAGTTCCCTTGTCCATACTGTGAAAGGTCCTCACTGTGATTGAAACGTTCCCCGGTCATCACTGAGATATAACAGTTCCCCTCTCCACACTGTGATACAGCAGTTCCTCTGTTCTCACTGTGATCGAATAGTTCCCCTGTTCTCACTCTGATAGAACCGTTCCCCCCCCCTCACTGTTGAAGAACAGTTCCCCTGTCCTCACTGTGACAGAACAGATCCCCTGTCCTCACTGTGATAGAACAGTTCCCCCGTCCTCACTGTGACAAAGCAGTTCCCCTGTCCTCACTGTGATAGAACAGTTCCTCTGTTGTCACTGTGATAGAACAGTTCCCCCGTCCTCACTGTGGAAGAACAGTTCCCCTGTCCACACTGTGACAGAACAGTTCCCCCGTCCTCACTGTGATAGAACAGTTCCCCTGTCCTCACTGTGATTGAACAGTTTCCCCTGTCCTCATTGTGATGGAACAGTTCCCCCGTCCTCATTGTGACAGGACAGTTCCCCTGTTCACACTGCGATAGAACAGTTCCTCCGTCCTCACTGTGAAAGAACATTTCCCTCTGTCCTCACTGTGGAAGAGCAGTTCTCCTGTCCTCACTGTGATAGAACAGTTCCCCTGTCCACACTGTGAGAGAACAGTTCCCCCGTCCTCATTGTGACAGACCAGTTCCCTTGTCCACACTGTGAAAGAACAGTTCACCCGTCCTGACTGTGATGAAAACGTTCCCCTGTCCTCACTGTAATAGAACTGTTACCCCTGTCCTCACTGTGATAGAACAGTTCCCCCGTCCTCACTGTGCTAGAACACTTTCTCCGTCCACACTGTGACAGAACAGTTTCCCCGTCCTGACTGTTATAGAACTGTTCCCCTTGTACTCACTGTGATAGAACAGTTCCCCTGTCCTCACTGCGATAGAACAGTTCCCCTGTCCTCACTGTGATAGAACAGTTCCCCTGTCCTCACTGTGACAGAACAGTTCCCCAATCCTCACTGTGACAGAACAGTTCCCCCGTCCTCACTGCGATAGAACAGTTCCCCGTCCTCACTGTGACAGAACCGTTCTATTGCCCTCACTGTGATAGAACAGTTCCCCTGTCCACACTGTGATAGAATAGTTCCCCCGTCCTCATTGTGACAGACAAGATCCCTTGTCCACACTGTGATTGAACAGTTCCACCGTCCTCACTGTGATGGAACAGTTCCCGTCCTTACTGTGATAGAACAGTTCCCCCGTACTGACTGTGACAGAACAGTTCCCCTGTCCTCACTGTAATAGAACTGTTCCCCCTGTCCTCACTGTGATAGAACAGTTCCCCCGTCCTCACTGTGCTAGAACACTTTCTCCGTCCACACTGTGACAGAACAGTTTCCCCGTCCTGACTGTTATAGAACTGTTCCCCTTGTACTCACTGTGATAGAACAGCTCCCCTGTCCTCACTGCGATAGAACAGTTCCCCTGTCCTCACTGTGATAGAACAGTTCCCCAATCCTCACTGTGACAGAACAGTTCCCCCGTCCTCACTGCGATAGAACAGTTCCCCGTCCTCACTGTGATAGAACCGTTCTATTGCCCTCACTGTGATAGAACAGTTCCCCTGTCCACACTGTGATAGAATAGTTCCCCCGTCCTCATTGTGACAGACCAGATCCCTTGTCCACACTGTGATTGAACAGTTCCACCGTCCTCACTGTGATGGAACAGTTCCCGTCCTCACTGTGATAGAACAGTACCCCTGTTCTCACTGTGATAGAACAGTTCACCCGTCCTCACTGTGATAGAACAGTTCCCCCTGCCCTCACTGTGATAGAACAGTTCCCCCGTCCTCTCTGTGATAGAACAGTTCCCCTGTCCTAACTGTGATAGAACAGTTCCCCTGTCCACACTGTGATAGAGCAGTTCCCCGTCCTCTCTGTGACAGAACAGTTCCCCAGTCATCACTGTGATAGAACAGTTCCCCTATCCACACTGTGATTGAATAGTTCCCCTGTCCACACTGTGATAGAACAGTTCCCCCGTCCTCACTCTGATAGAAATGTTTCCCCTGTCCTCACTGTGATAGAACAGATCTTCTGTCCTCACTGTGATAGCACAGTTCCCCTGTCCTGACAGTGACAGAACAGTTCCCCCAGTTTCACTGTGATAGAACAGTTCACCCGTCCTCACTGTGATAGAACAGTTCCCCCGTCCTCACTGTGATGGAACTATTCCCCCTGCCCTCACTGTGATAGAACAGTTCCCCCGTCCTCTCTGTGATCGAATAGTTCCCCTGTTCTCACTCTGATAGAACAGTTCCCCTGTCCTCACTGTGACAGAACAGATCCCCCGTCCTCACTGTGATAGAACAGTTCACCCGTCCTCACTGTGATAGAACAGTTCCCCCGTCCTCACTGTGATGGAACTATTCCCCCTGCCCTCACTGTGATAGAACAGTTCCCCCGTCCTCTCTGTGATAGAACAGTTCCCCTGTCCTAACTGTGATAGAACAGTTCCCCTGTCCACACTGTGACAGAACAGTTCCCCCGTCCTCACTGTGATAGAACAGTTCCCCTGTCCTCACTGTGATTGAACAGTTTCCCCTGTCCTCATTGTGATGGAACAGTTCCCCCGTCCTCATTGTGACAGGACAGTTCCCCTGTTCACACTGCGATAGAACAGTTCCTCCGTCCTCACTGTGAAAGAACATTTCCCTCTGTCCTCACTGTGGAAGAGCAGTTCTCCTGTCCTCACTGTGATAGAACAGTTCCCCTGTCCACACTGTGAGAGAACAGTTCCCCCGTCCTCATTGTGACAGACCAGTTCCCTTGTCCACACTGTGAAAGAACAGTTCACCCGTCCTGACTGTGATGAAAACGTTCCCCTGTCCTCACTGTAATAGAACTGTTCCCCCTGTCCTCACTGTGATAGAACAGTTCCCCCGTCCTCACTGTGCTAGAACACTTTCTCCGTCCACACTGTGAGAGAACAGTTTCCCCGTCCTGACTGTTATAGAACTGTTCCCCTTGTACTCACTGTGATAGAACAGTTCCCCTGTCCTCACTGCGATAGAACAGTTCCCCTGTCCTCACTGTGATAGAACAGTTCCCCAATCCTCACTGTGACAGAACAGTTCCCCCGTCCTCACTGCGATAGAACAGTTCCCCGTCCTCACTGTGACAGAACCGTTCTATTGCCCTCACTGTGATAGAACCGTTCCCCCCCCCTCACTGTGGAAGAACAGTTCCCCTGTCCTCACTGTGACAGAACAGATCCCCCGTCCTCACTGTTATAGAACAGTTCCACCGTCCTCACTGTGATAGAACTGTTCCCCCTGTCCTCACTGTGATAGAACAGTTCCCCTGTTGTCACTGTGAGAGAACAGTTCCCCCCTCCTCACTGTGGAAGAACAGCTCCCCTGTCCTCACTGTGATAGAACAGTTCCCCTGTCCACACTGTGATAGAACAGTTCCCCTCTCCACACTGTGATAGAACAGTTCCCCTGTCCTCACTGTGATAGAACAGTTCCCCCGTCCTCATTGTGATAGAACAGTTCCCCCGTCCTCGCTGTGTTAGAACAGTTCCCCCGTCCTCACTGTGATAGAACAGTTCCCCCGTCCTCACTGTGACAGAACAGTTCCCCCAGTTTCACTGTGATAGAACAGTTCCCCTGGCCACACTGTGATAGAACAGTTCCACTGTCCTCACTGTCACAGAACACATCCCTGGTCTCACTGTGACAGAACGGTTCCCCCGTCCTCACTTTGATAGAACATTTCCCCCGTCCTCACTGTGATAGAACAGTATCCCCCGTCCACACTGTGATAGAACAGTTCCCCTGTCCTAACTGTGATAGAACAGTTCCCCTGTCCTCACTGTGACAGAACAGTTCCCCTGTCCTCACTGTGACAGAACAGTTTCCCTGTCCTCACTGTGACAGAACAGTTCCCCAGTCTTCACTGTGATATAACAGTTCCCCTCTCCACACGGTGATACAGCAGTTCCCCTGTTCTCACTGTGATAGAACAGTTCCCCAGTCATCACTGCGATAGAACAGTTCTCCTCTCCACACTGTGATAGAACAGTTCCCCCGTCCTCATTGTGATAAAGCAGTTCTATTGACCTCACTGTGATAGAACAGTTCCCCTGTCCTCACTGTGACAGAACAGATCCTCCGTCCTCACTGTTATAGAACACGTCACCCGTCCTCACTGTGATAGAACAGTTCCCCTGTCCTCACTGTGATAGAACAGTTCTCCCGTCCACACTGTGAGAGAACAGCTCCCCTGTCCTCACTGTGATAGGACAGTTCTCCCGTCCACACTGTGATGGAACAGTTCCCCCGTCCTCTCTGTGATAGAACAGTTCCCCCGTCCTCACTGAGATTGAAACGTTCCCCCGTCCTCACTGTGATAGAACTGTTCCCCCCGTCCTCACTGTGACAGAACAGTTCCCCCGTTCTAACTGTGATAGAACATATCCCCTGTCCTCACTGTGATAGAACAATTCCCCAGTCGTCACAGTGATAGAACAGTTCCCCTGTCCTCACTGTGACTGAACTTTTCCCCTGTTCTCATAGTGAGAGAACTGTTCTCGCGTCCTAACTGTGATAGAACAGTTCCCCTGTCCTCACTTTGATCGAAACGTTCCCTGGTCCTCACTATGATAGAACTGTTCCCCTGTCCTCACTGTGATAGAACAGTTCCCCTGTCCTCACTGTGATAGAACAGTTCCCCCGTCCTCACTGTGATAGAACAATTCCCCGGTCCTCACTGTGATAGAACAATTCCCCGGTCTCACTGTGATAGAACAGTTCCCCTGTCCTCACTGTGATAGAACAGTTCCCCCGTCCTCACTGTGATAGAACATTTCCCCCATCCTCATTGTGATAGAACAGTTCCCCCATCCTCATTGTGATACAGCAGTTCCCCTGTTCTCACTGTGATAGAACAGTTCCCCCGTCCTAAATGTGATAGAACAGTTCCCCTGTCCTCACTGTGATAGAACAGTTCCCCTGTTGTCACTGTGATAGAACAGTTACCCCATCCTCACTGTGGAAGAACAGTTCCCCTTTGTCCTCACTGTGACAGAACAGATCCCTTGTCCACACTGTGAAAGAACAGTTCACCCGTCCTCACTGTGATTGAAACGTTACCCCGTCCTCACTGTGATAGAACTATTCCCCTGTCCTCACTGTGATAGAACAGTTCCCCTGTTCTCACTGTGATAGAACAGTTCACCCGTCCTCACTGTGATAGAACAGTTCCCCCGTCCTCACTGTGATGGAACAGTTCCCCGGTCCTCACTGTGATAGAACAGTTCCCCGGTCATCACTGTGATAGAACAGTTCCCCTGTCCACACTGTGATAGAACAGTTCCCCTCTCCACACTGTGATAGAACAGTTCCCCTATCCTCACTGTGACAGAACAGTTCCCCTGTCCTCACTGTGATAGAACAGTTCCCCGGTCCACACTGCGATAGAACAGTTCTCCGTCCTGACTGTGACAGAACCGTTCTATTGCCCTCACTGTGATAGAACAGTTCCCCTGTCCACACTGTGATAGAATAGTTCCCCCGTCCTCACTGTGATGGAACTGTTGCCCCTGTCCTCACTGTGATTGAACCGTTCCCCCGTCCTCACTGTGATTGAACCGTTCCCCCGTCCTCACTGTGATTGAACTGTTCCCCCTGTCCTAACTGTGATAGAACACTTTCTCCGTCCACACTGTGACAGAACAGTTCCCCCGTCCTGACTGTTATAGATCTGTTCCCCCTGTACTCACTGTGATAGAACAGTTCCCCATTCCTCACTGCGATAAATCAGTTCCCCCGTCCACACTGTGATAGAACAGTTCCCCTATCCTCACTGTGACAGAACCGTTCTATTGCCCTCACTGTGATAGAACAGTTCCCCTGTCCACACTGTGATAGAATAGTTCCCCCGTCCTCATTGTGACAGACCAGTTCCCTTGTCCACATTGTGAAAGAACAGTTCACCCGTCCTGACTGTGATGGAAACGTTCCCCTGTCCTCACTGTAATAGAACTGTTCCCCCTGTCCTCACTGTGATAGAACAGTTCCCCTGTCCACACTGTGATAGAACAGTTCCACCGTCCTCACTGTGATAGAACTGTTCCCCCTGTCCTCACTGTGATAGAACAGTTCCCCCGTCCTCACTGTGATAGAACAGTTCCCCTGTTGTCACTGTGAGAGAACAGTTCCCCCCTCCTCACTGTGGAAGAACAGCTCCCATGTCCTCACTGAGACAGAACAGTTCCCCTGTCCTCAATGTTATAGAACAGGTCCCCTGTCCTCACTGTGATAGAACAGATCCCCCGTCATCTCTGTGACAGAACATTTCCCCCGTCCTCACTGAGTTTGAAACGTTCCCCCGTCCTCACTGTGATAGAACAGTTCCCCTGGTCCTCACTGTGATAGAACAGTTCCCCGGTCATCACTGTGATAGAACAGTTCCCCTCTCCACACTGTGATAGAATACTTCCCCTGTCCACACTGTGATAGAACTGTTCCCCTGTCCTCACTGTGATAGAACAGATCCTCTGTCCTCACTGTGATAGCACAGTTCCCCTGTCCTGACAGTGACAGAACAGTTCCCCCAGTTTCACTGTGATAGAACAGTTCCCCGTCCTCACTGTGATAGAACAGTTCCCATGTCCACACTGTGATAGAACAGTTCCCCCGACCTCACTGTGATAGAACAGTTCCCCGTCCTCACTGTGATAGAACAGTTCCTCCATCCTCACTGTGTTAGTACAGTTCCCCTGTACTCACTGTGATAGAAGCACTGCCCCGTCCTCACTGTGACAGAACAGTTCCGTTGTCCTCACTGTGATAGAACATTTCCACTGTTGTCACTGTGTTAGAACAGTTCCCCTGTACTCACTGTGAAAGAACAGTTCCCTCTTTCTAACTGTGATAGAACAGATCCCTTGTCCACACTGTGACAGAACAGTTCCCCTGTCCTCTCTGCGACAGAACAGTTCCCCTGTCCTCACTGTGATACAAAAGTCCCCTTGTCCTCACTGTGATAGAACAGTTCCCCTGTCCTCACTGTCACAGAACAGATCCCCGGTCTCACTGTGACAGAACGGTTCCCCCGTCCTCACTTTGATAGAACATTTCCCCCGTCCTCACTGTGATTGAACAGTTCCCCTGTCCACGCTGTGATAGAACAGTTCTCCTGTCCACACTGTGATAGAACAGTTCCCCCGTCCTCACTGTGACAGAACGGTTCCCCCGTCCTCACTTTGATAGAACATTTCCCCCGTCCTCACTGTGATTGAACATTTCCCCTGTCCACACTGTGATAGAACAGTTCCGCCGTCCTCATTGTGACAGAACAGTTCCCTTGTCCACACTGTGACAGAACAGTTCCCCTGTCCACACTGTGATAGAACAGTTCCCCCGTCCTCACTGTGATAGAACAGTTCCCCCGTCCTCACTCTGATAGAAATGTTTCCCCTGTCCTCACTGTGATAGCACAGTTCCCCTGTCCTGACAGTGACAGAACAGTTCCCCCAGTTTCACTGTGATAGAACAGTTCCCCGTCCTCACTGTGATAGAACAGTTCCCCTGTCCTCACTGTGATAGAACAGATCTATTGTCCTCACTGTGATAGAACAGTTCCTCCATCCTCACTGTGTTAGTACAGTTCCCCTGTACTCACTGTGATAGAAGCACTGCCCCGTCCTCACTGTGACAGAACAGTTTCGTTGTCCTCACTGTGATAGAACATTTCCACTGTTGTCACTGTGTTAGAACAGTTCCCCTGTACTCACTGTGAAAGAACAGTTCCCTCTTTCTAACTGTGATAGAACAGATCCCTTGTCCTCACTGTCACAGAACAGATCCCCGGTCTCACTGTGACAGAACGGTTCCCCCGTCCTCACTTTGATAGAACATTTCCCCCATCCTCACTGTGATTGAACAGTTCCCCTGTCCACGCTGTGATAGAACAGTTCTCCTGTCCACACTGTGATAGAACAGTTCCCCCGTCCTCATTGTGACAGAACAGTTCCCTTGTCCATACTGTGAAAGGTCCTCACTGTGATTGAAACGTTCCCCGGTCATCACTGAGATATAACAGTTCCCCTCTCCACACTGTGATACAGCAGTTCCCCTGTTCTCACTGTGATCGAACAGTTCCCCTGTTCTCACTGTGATAGAACAGTTCCCCAGTCCTCACTGTGACAGAACAGATGCCCCGTCCTCACTGTGATAGAACAGTTCCCCCGTACTCACTGTGATAGAACAGTTTCCCCGTCCTCACTGAGATTGAAACGTTCCCCCATCCTAACTGTGATGGAACTGTTCCCCCTGTCCTCACTGTGATAGAACAGATCTCCGTCCTCACTGTGACAAAGCAGTTCCCCTGTCCTCACTGTGATAGAACAGTTCCCCCGTCCTCACTGTGGAAGAACAGTTCCCCTGTCCACACTGTGACAGAACAGTTCCCCCGTCCTCACTGTGAGAGAACAGTTCCCCTGTCCTCACTGTGATTGAACAGTTTCCCCGTCCTCATTGTGATAGATCAGTTCCCCTGTCCACACTGTGAGAGAACAGTTCCCCCGTCCTCACTGTGATAGAACAGTTCCTCCGTCCTCACTGTGAAAGAACATTTCCCTCTGTCCTCACTGTGGAAGAGCAGTTCTCCTGTCCTCACTGTGATAGAACAGTTCCCCTGTCCTAACTGTGAGAGAACAGTTCCCCTGTCCACACTCTGAGAGAACTGTTCGCCCGTCCTCACTGTGATAGAACAGTTCCCTGTCCTCACTGTGATAGAACAGTTCCCCCGTCCTCACTGTGACAGAACAGTTCCCCTGTCCTCACTGTGATAGAACAGTTCCCCTGTCCTCACTGTCAGAACAGATGCCCTGTCCTCACTGTGATAGAACATTTCCCCCGTCCTCACTGTGATTGA
Source organism: Mobula birostris (assembly GCF_030028105.1). Classification (NCBI taxonomy): domain Eukaryota; kingdom Metazoa; phylum Chordata; class Chondrichthyes; order Myliobatiformes; family Myliobatidae; genus Mobula; species Mobula birostris. Next base: position 9,202,742 of record NC_092402.1, read on the forward strand.
ACAGTTCCCCTGTCCTAACTGTGATAGAACAGTTCCCCCGTCCTCACTGTGACAGAACAGTTCCCCCGTCCTCACTGTGATTGAACAGTTCCCCTGTCCTAACTGTGATAGAACAGTTCCCCGGTCCTCACTGTGATAAAACTGTTCCCCCGTCCTCACTGTGATAGACTGTTCCCCCTGTCCTCACTGTGATAGAACAGTTCCCCTGTCCTCACTGTGACAGAACAGTTCCCCTGTCCTCACTGTGACAGAACAGTTTCCCTGTCCTCACTGTGACAGAACAGTTCCCCAGTCTTCACTGTGATATAACAGTTCCCCTCTCCACACCCTGATACAGCAGTTCCCCTGTTCTCACTGTGATAGAACAGTTCCCCAGTCATCACTGCGATAGAACAGTTCTCCTCTCCACACTGTGATAGAACAGTTCTCCTCTCCACACTGTGATAGAACAGTTCCCCCGTCCTCATTGTGATAAAGCAGTTCTATTGACCTCACTGTGATAGAACAGTTCCCCTGTCCTCACTGTGACAGAACAGATCCTCCGTCCTCACTGTTATAGAACACGTCACCCGTCCTCACTGTGATAGAACAGTTCCCCTGTCCTCACTGTGATAGAACTGTTCCCCTGTTCTCATAGTGATAGATCAGTTCCCCCGTCCACACTGTGATGGAACAGTTCCCCCGTCCTCATTGTGACAGGACATTTCCCCTGTCCACACTGTGAGAGAACAGTTCCCCTGTCCTCATTGTGATAGATCAGTTCCCCCGTCCACACTGTGATGGAACAGTTCCCCCGTCCTCATTGTGATACAACAGTTCCCCTGTCCTAACTGTGAGAGAACAGTTCCCCTGTCCACACTGTGAAAGAACAGTTCCCCCGTCCTCACTGTGATAGAATAGTTCCCCTGTCCACACTGTGACAGAACAGTTCCCCCGTTCTAACTGTGATAGAACAGTTCCCCTGTCCTCACTGTGATAGAACAATTCCCCAGTCATCACAGTGATAGAACAGTTCCCCTGTCCTCACTGTGACTGAACTTTTCCCCTGTTCTCATAGTGAGAGAACAGTTCTCGCGTCCTAACGGTGATAGAACAGTTCCCCTGTCCTCACTGTGACAGAACAGATCGTCCGTCCTCATTGTTATAGAACACGTCACCCGTCCTCACTGTGATAGAACAGTTCCCCTGTCCTCACCGTGATAGAACAGTTCTCCCGTCCACACTGTGATGGAACAGTTCCCCTGTCCTCTCTGTGATAGAACAGTTCCCCTGTCCTCACTGAGATTGAAACCTTTCCCCGTCCTCACTGTGATAGAACTGTTCCCCCCGTCCTCACTGTGACAGAACAGTTCCCCCGTTCTAACTGTGATAGAACATATCCCCTGTCCTCACTGTGATAGAACAATTCCCCAGTCGTCACAGTGATAGAACAGTTCCCCTGTCCTCACTGTGACTGAACTTTTCCCCTGTTCTCATAGTGAGAGAACAGTTCTCGTGTCCTAACTGTGATAGAACAGTTCCCCTGTCCTCACTTTGATCGAAACGTTCCCTGGTCCTCACTATGATAGAACTGTTCCCCTGTCCTCACTGTGATAGAACAGTTCCCCGGTCCTCGCTGTGATAGAACAGTTCCCCTGTCCACACTGTGATAGAACAGATCCCCTGTCCTCACTGTGATAGCACAGTTCCCCTGTCCTGACAGTGACAGAACAGTTCCCCCAGTTTCACTGTGATAGAACAGTTCCCCTGGCCACACTGTGATAGAACAGTTCCCCTGTCCTCACTGTGACAGAACAGTTCCCCCGTCCTCACTGTGATTGAACAGTTCCCCTGTCCTAACTGTGATAGAACAGTTCCCCGGTCCTCACTGTGATAGAACTGTTCCCCCGTCCTCACTGTGATAGACTGTTCCCCCTGTCCTCACTGTGATAGACTGTTCCCCCTGTCCTCACTGTGATAGAACAGTATCCCCCGTCCACACTGTGATAGAACAGTTCCCCTGTCCTAACTGTGATAGAACAGTTCCCCCGTGCTCACTGTGATAGAACATTTCCCCTGTCCTCACTGTGATAGAACAGTTCCCCCATCCTCATTGTGATACAGCAGTTCCCCTGTCCTCACTGTGATAGAACAGTTACCCCATCCTCACTGTGACAGAACAGATCCCTTGTCCACACTGTGAAAGAACAGTTCACCCGTCCTCACTGTGATTGAAACGTTACCCCGTCCTCACTGTGATAGAACTATTCCCCTGTCCTCACTGTGATAGAACAGTTCCCCTGTCCTCACTGAGATAGAACAGTTCCCCTGTTCTCACTGTGATAGAACAGTTCACCCGTCCTCACTGTGATAGAACAGTTCCCCCGTCCTCACTGTGATGGAACTGTTCCCCCTGCCCTCACTGTGATAGAACAGTTCCCCGGTCATCACTGTGATAGAACAGTTCCCCTGTCCACACTGTGATAGAACAGTTCCCCGTCCTCTCTGTGACAGAACAGTTCCCCAGTCATCACTGTGATAGAACAGTTCCCCTATCCACACTGTGATTGAATAGTTCCCCTGTCCACACTGTGATAGAACAGTTCCCCCGTCCTCACTCTGATAGAAATGTTTCCCCTGTCCTCACTGTGATAGAACAGATCCTCTGTCCTCACTGTGATAGCACAGTTCCCCTGTCCTGACAGTGACAGAACAGTTCCCCCAGTTTCACTGTGATAGAACAGTTCCCCCGACCTCACTGTGATAGAACAGTTCCCCGTCCTCACTGTGATTGAACAGTTCCCCTGTCCTCACTGTGATAGAACAGTTCTATTGTCCTCACTGTGATAGAACAGTTCCTCCATCCTCACTGTGTTAGTACAGTTCCCCTGTACTCACTGTGATAGAAGCACTGCCCCGTCCTCACTGTGACAGAACAGTTCCGTTGTCCTCACTGTGATAGAACATTTCCACTGTTGTCACTGTGTTAGAACAGTTCCCCTGTACTCACTGTGAAAGAACAGTTCCCTCTTTCTAACTGTGATAGAACAGATCCCTTGTCCTCACTGTCACAGAAGGGATCCCCGGTCTCACTGTGACAGAACGGTTCCCCCGTCCTCATTTTGATAGAACATTTCCCCCGTCCTCACTGTGATAGAACAGTTCCCCTGTCCACGCTGTGATAGAACAGTTCTCCTGTCCACACTGTGATAGAACAGTTCCCCCGTCCTCATTGTGACAGAACAGTTCCCTTGTCCATACTGTGAAAGGTCCTCACTGTGATTGAAACGTTCCCCGGTCATCACTGAGATATAACAGTTCCCCTCTCCACACTGTGATACAGCAGTTCCCCTGTTCTCACTGTGATCGAATAGTTCCCCTGTTCTCACTCTGATAGAACAGTTCCCCAGTCCTCACTGTGACAGAACAGATCCCCCGTCCTCACTGTGATAGAACTGTTCCCCCTGTCCTCACTGTGATAGAACAGTTCCCCCGTCCTCACTGTGGAAGAACAGTTCCCCTGTCCACACTGTGACAGAACAGTTCCCCCGTCCTCACTGTGATAGAACAGTTCCCCTGTCCTCACTGTGATTGAACAGTTCCTCCGTCCTCACTGTGAAAGAACATTTCCCTCTGTCCTCACTGTGGAAGAGCAGTTCTCCTGTCCTCACTGTGATAGAACAGTTCCCCTGTCCACACTGTGAGAGAACAGTTCCCCCGTCCTCATTGTGACAGACCAGTTCCCTTGTCCACACTGTGAAAGAACAGTTCACCCGTCCTGACTGTGATGAAAACGTTCCCCTGTCCTCACTGTTATAGAACTGTTCCCCCTGTCCTCACTGTGATAGAACAGTTCCCCCGTCCTCACTGTGCTAGAACACTTTCTCCGTCCACACTGTGAAAGAACAGTTTCCCCGTCCTGACTGTTATAGAACTGTTCCCCTTGTACTCACTGTGATAGAACAGTTCCCCTGTCCTCACTGTGATAGAACAGTTCCCCAATCCTCACTGTGACAGAACAGTTCCCCCGTCCTCACTGCGATAGAACAGTTCCCCGTCCTCACTGTGACAGAACCGTTCTATTGCCCTCACTGTGATAGAACAGTTCCCCTGTCCACACTGTGATAGAATAGTTCCCCCGTCCTCATTGTGACAGACCAGATCCCTTGTCCACACTGTGATTGAACAGTTCCACCGTCCTCACTGTGATGGAACAGTTCCCGTCCTTACTGTGATAGAACCGTTCCCCCGTACTGACTGTGACAGAACATTTCCCCCGTCCTCACTGTGATTGAACCGCTCCCCCGTCCTCACTGTGATTGAACTGTTCCCCCTGTCCTCACTGTGATAGAACAGATTCCCCGTCCTCTTTGTGATAGAACAGTTCCCCTGTCCTAACTGTGATAGAACACTTTCTCCGTCCACACTGTGACAGAACAGTTCCCCCGTCCTGACTGTTATAGAACTGTTCCCCCTGTACTCACTGTGATAGAACAGTTCCCCTGTCCTCACTGCGATAGATCAGTTCCCCCGTCCACACTGTGATAGAACAGTTCCCCTATCCTCACTGTGACAGAACAGTTCCCCGGTCCACACTGCGATAGAACAGTTCCCCGTCCTCACTGTGACAGAACCGTTCTATTGCCCTCACTGTGATAGAACAGTTCCCCTGTCCACACTGTGATAGAACAGTTCCCCCGTCCTCACTGTGATAGAACAGTTCCCCTGTCCACACTGTGAGAGAACAGTTCCCCCGTCCTCACTGTGACAGACCAGTTCCCTTGTCCACACTGTGAAAGAACAGTTCACCCGTCCTGACTGTGATGAAAACGTTCCCCTGTCCTCACTGTAATAGAACTGTTCCCCCTGTCCTCACTGTGATAGAACAGATTCCCCGTCCTCTTTGTGATAGAACAGTTCCCCTGTCCTAACTGTGATAGAACACTTTCTCCGTCCACACTGTGACAGAACAGTTTCCCCGTCCTCACTGCGATAGATCAGTTCCCCCGTCCACACTGTGATAGAACAGTTCCCCTCTCCACACTGTGATAGAACAGTTCCCCTGTCCTCACTGTGACAGAACCGTTCTATTGCCCTCACTGTGATAGAACAGTTCCCCTGTCCACACTGTGATAGAACAGTTCCCCCGTCCTCACAGTGATTGAACCGTTCCCCCGTCCTCACTGCGATAGATCAGTTCCCCCGTCCTCACTGTGATAGAACAGTTCCCCTATCCTCACTGTGACAGAACAGTTCCCCGGTCCACACTGCGATAGAACAGTTCCCCGTCCTCACTGTGACAGAACCGTTCTATTGCCCTCACTGTGATAGAACAGTTCCCCTGTTGTCACTGTGAGAGAACAGTTCCCCCCTCCTCACTGTGGAAGAACAGCTCCCCGTCCTCACTGAGATTGAAACGTTCCCCCGTCCTCACTGTGATAGAACTGTTCCCCCCGTCCTCACTGTGACAGAACAGTTCCCCCGTTCTAACTGTGATAGAACATATCCCCTGTCCTCACTGTGATAGAACAATTCCCCAGTCGTCACAGTGATAGAACAGTTCCCCTGTCCTCACTGTGACTGAACTTTTCCCCTGTTCTCATAGTGAGAGAACAGTTCTCGCATCCTAACTGTGATAGAACAGTTCCCCTGTCCTCACTTTGATCGAAACGTTCCCTGGTCCTCACTATGATAGAACTGTTCCCCTGTCCTCACTGTGATAGAACAGTTCCCCTGTCCTCACTGTGATAGAACAGTTCCCCCGTCCTCACTGTGATAGAACAGTTCCCCCGTCCTCACTGTGATAGAACAATTCCCCGGTCCTCACTGTGATAGAACAGTTCCCCCGTGCTCACTGTGATAGAACATTTCCCCTGTCCTCACTGTGATAGAACAGTTCCCCCGTCCTAAATGTGATAGAACAGTTCCCCTGTCCTCACTGTGATAGAACAGTTCCCCTGTTGTCACTGTGATAGAACAGTTACCCCATCCTCACTGTGGAAGAACAGTTCCCCTTTGTTCTCACTGTGACAGAACAGATCCCTTGTCCACACTGTGAAAGAACAGTTCACCCGTCCTCACTGTGATTGAAACGTTACCCCGTCCTCACTGTGATAGAACTATTCCCCTGTCCTCACTGTGATAGAACAGTTCCCCTGTTCTCACTGTGATAGAACAGTTCACCCGTCCTCACTGTGATAGAACAGTTCCCCCGTCCTCACTGTGATGGAACTATTCCCCCTGCCCTCACTGTGATAGAACAGTTCCCCCGTCCTCTCTGTGATAGAACAGTTCCCCTGTCCTAACTGTGATAGAACAGTTCCCCTGTCCACACTGTGATAGAACAGTTCCCCGTCCTCTCTGTGACAGAACAGTTCCCCAGTCATCACTGTGATAGAACAGTTCCCCTATCCACACTGTGATTGAATAGTTCCCCTGTCCACACTGTGATAGAACAGTTCCCCCGTCCTCACTCTGCTAGAAATGTTTCCCCTGTCCTCACTGTGATAGAACAGATCCTCTGTCCTCACTGTGATAGCACAGTTCCCCTGTCCTGACAGTGACAGAACAGTTCCCCCAGTTTCACTGTGATAGAACAGTTCCCCCGACCTCACTGTGATAGAACAGTTCCCCGTCCTCACTGTGATTGAACAGTTCCCCTGTCCTCACTGTGATAGAACAGTTCTATTGTCCTCACTGTGATAGAACAGTTCCTCCATCCTCACTGTGTTAGTACAGTTCCCCTGTACTCACTGTGATAGAAGCACTGCCCCGTCCTCACTGTGACAGAACAGTTCCGTTGTCCTCACTGTGATAGAACATTTCCACTGTTGTCACTGTGTTAGAACAGTTCCCCTGTACTCACTGTGAAAGAACAGTTCCCTCTTTCTAACTGTGATAGAACAGATCCCTTGTCCTCACTGTCACAGAAGAGATCCCCGGTCTCACTGTGACAGAACGGTTCCCCCGTCCTCACTTTGATAGAACATTTCCCCCGTCCTCACTGTGATTGAACAGTTCCCCTGTCCACGCTGTGATAGAACAGTTCTCCTGTCCACACTGTGTTAGAACAGTTCCCCCGTCCTCATTGTGACAGAACAGTTCCCTTGTCCATACTGTGAAAGGTCCTCACTGTGATTGAAACGTTCCCCGGTCATCACTGAGATATAACAGTTCCCCTCTCCACCCTGTGATACAGCAGTTCCCCTGTTCTCACTGTGATCGAATAGTTCCCCTGTTCTCACTCTGATAGAACAGTTCCCCAGTCCTCACTGTGACAGAACAGATCCCCCGTCCTCACTGTGACAGAACAGATCCCCCGTCCTCACTGTGATAGAACTGTTCCCCCTGTCCTCACTGTGATAGAACAGTTCCCCAGTCCTCACTGTGACAAAGCAGTTCCCCTGTCCTCACTGTGATAGAACAGTTCCTCTGTTGTCACTGTGATAGAACAGTTCCCCCGTCCTCACTGTGGAAGAACAGTTCCCCCGTCCTCACTGTGATAGAACAGTTCCCCTGTCCTCACTGTGATTGAACAGTTTCCCCTGTCCTCATTGTGATGGAACAGTTCCCCCGTCCTCATTGTGACAGGACAGTTCCCCTGTTCACACTGCGATAGAACAGTTCCTCCGTCCTCACTGTGAAGGAACATTTCCCTCTGTCCTCACTGTGGAAGAGCAGTTCTCCTGTCCTCACTGTGATAGAACAGTTCCCCTGTCCACACTGTGAGAGAACAGTTCCCCCGTCCTCATTGTGACAGACCAGTTCCCTTGTCCACACTGTGAAAGAACAGTTCACCCGTCCTGACTGTGATGAAAACGTTCCCCTGTCCTCACTGTAATAGAACTGTTCCCCCTGTCCTCACTGTGATAGAACAGTTCCCCCGTCCTCACTGTGCTAGAACACTTTCTCCGTCCACACTGTGACAGAACAGTTTCCCCGTCCTGACTGTTATAGAACTGTTCCCCTTGTACTCACTGTGATAGAACAGTTCCCCTGTCCTCACTGCGATAGAACAGTTCCCCTGTCCTCACTGTGATAGAACAGTTCCCCAATCCTCACTGTGACAGAACAGTTCCCCCGTCCTCACTGCGATAGAACAGTTCCCCGTCCTCACTGTGACAGAACCGTTCTATTGCCCTCACTGTGATAGAACAGTTCCCCTGTCCACACTGTGATAGAATAGTTCCCCCGTCCTCATTGTGACAGACCAGATCCCTTGTCCACACTGTGATTGAACAGTTCCACCGTCCTCACTGTGATGGAACAGTTCCCGTCCTTACTGTGATAGAACAGTTCCCCCGTACTGACTGTGACAGAACAGTTCCCCTGTCCTCACTGTAATAGAACTGTTCCCCCTGTCCTCACTGTGATAGAACAGTTCCCCCGTCCTCACTGTGCTAGAACACTTTCTCCGTCCACACTGTGACAGAACAGTTTCCCCGTCCTGACTGTTATAGAACTGTTCCCCTTGTACTCACTGTGATAGAACAGCTCCCCTGTCCTCACTGCGATAGAACAGTTCCCCTGTCCTCACTGTGACAGAACAGTTCCCCAATCCTCACTGTGACAGAACAGTTCCCCCGTCCTCACTGCGATAGAACAGTTCCCCGTCCTCACTGTGATAGAACCGTTCTATTGCCCTCACTGTGATAGAACAGTTCCCCTGTCCACACTGTGATAGAATAGTTCCCCCGTCCTCATTGTGACAGACCAGATCCCTTGTCCACACTGTGATTGAACAGTTCCACCGTCCTCACTGTGATGGAACAGTTCCCGTCCTTACTGTGATAGAACTATTCCCCTGTCCTCACTGTGATAGAACAGTTCCCCTGTTCTCACTGTGATAGAACAGTTCACCCGTCCTCACTGTGATAGAACAGTTCCCCCTGCCCTCACTGTGATAGAACAGTTCCCCCGTCCTCTCTGTGATAGAACAGTTCCCCTGTCCTAACTGTGATAGAACAGTTCCCCTGTCCACACTGTGATAGAACAGTTCCCCGTCCTCTCTGTGATAGAACAGTTCCCCAGTCATCACTGCGATAGAACAGTTCTCCTCTCCACACTGTGATAGAACAGTTCTCCTCTCCACACTGTGATAGAACAGTTCCCCCGTCCTCATTGTGATAAAGCAGTTCTATTGACCTCACTGTGATAGAACAGTTCCCCTGTCCTCACTGTGACAGAACAGATCCTCCGTCCTCACTGTTATAGAACACGTCACCCGTCCTCACTGTGATAGAACAGTTCCCCTGTCCTCACTGTGATAGAACTGTTCCCCTGTTCTCATAGTGATAGATCAGTTCCCCCGTCCACACTGTGATGGAACAGTTCCCCCGTCCTCATTGTGACAGGACATTTCCCCTGTCCACACTGTGAGAGAACAGTTCCCCTGTCCTCATTGTGATAGATCAGTTCCCCCGTCCACACTGTGATGGAACAGTTCCCCCGTCCTCATTGTGATACAACAGTTCCCCTGTCCTAACTGTGAGAGAACAGTTCCCCTGTCCACACTGTGAAAGAACAGTTCCCCCGTCCTCACTGTGATAGAATAGTTCCCCTGTCCACACTGTGACAGAACAGTTCCCCCGTTCTAACTGTGATAGAACAGTTCCCCTGTCCTCACTGTGATAGAACAATTCCCCAGTCGTCACAGTGATAGAACAGTTCCCCTGTCCTCACTGTGACTGAACTTTTCCCCTGTTCTCATAGTGAGAGAACAGTTCTCGCGTCCTAACGGTGATAGAACAGTTCCCCTGTCCTCACTGTGACAGAACAGATCGTCCGTCCTCATTGTTATAGAACACGTCACCCGTCCTCACTGTGATAGAACAGTTCCCCTGTCCTCACCGTGATAGAACAGTTCTCCCGTCCACACTGTGATGGAACAGTTCCCCTGTCCTCTCTGTGATAGAACAGTTCCCCTGTCCTCACTGAGATTGAAACCTTTCCCCGTCCTCACTGTGATAGAACTGTTCCCCCCGTCCTCACTGTGACAGAACAGTTCCCCCGTTCTAACTGTGATAGAACATATCCCCTGTCCTCACTGTGATAGAACAATTCCCCAGTCGTCACAGTGATAGAACAGTTCCCCTGTCCTCACTGTGACTGAACTTTTCCCCTGTTCTCATAGTGAGAGAACAGTTCTCGTGTCCTAACTGTGATAGAACAGTTCCCCTGTCCTCACTTTGATCGAAACGTTCCCTGGTCCTCACTATGATAGAACTGTTCCCCTGTCCTCACTGTGATAGAACAGTTCCCCGGTCCTCGCTGTGATAGAACAGTTCCCCTGTCCACACTGTGATAGAACAGATCCCCTGTCCTCACTGTGATAGCACAGTTCCCCTGTCCTGACAGTAACAGAACAGTTCCCCCAGTTTCACTGTGATAGAACAGTTCCCCTGGCCACACTGTGATAGAACAGTTCCCCTGTCCTCACTGTGACAGAACAGTTCCCCCGTCCTCACTGTGATTGAACAGTTCCCCTGTCCTAACTGTGATAGAACAGTTCCCCGGTCCTCACTGTGATAGAACTGTTCCCCCGTCCTCACTGTGATAGACTGTTCCCCCTGTCCTCACTGTGATAGACTGTTCCCCCTGTCCTCACTGTGATAGAACAGTATCCCCCGTCCACACTGTGATAGAACAGTTCCCCTGTCCTAACTGTGATAGAACAGTTCCCCCGTGCTCACTGTGATAGAACATTTCCCCTGTCCTCACTGTGATAGAACAGTTCCCCCATCCTCATTGTGATACAGCAGTTCCCCTGTCCTCACTGTGATAGAACAGTTACCCCATCCTCACTGTGACAGAACAGATCCCTTGTCCACACTGTGAAAGAACAGTTCACCCGTCCTCACTGTGATTGAAACGTTACCCCGTCCTCACTGTGATAGAACTATTCCCCTGTCCTCACTGTGATAGAACAGTTCCCCTGTCCTCACTGAGATAGAACAGTTCCCCTGTTCTCACTGTGATAGAACAGTTCACCCGTCCTCACTGTGATAGAACAGTTCCCCCGTCCTCACTGTGATGGAACTGTTCCCCCTGCCCTCACTGTGATAGAACAGTTCCCCGGTCATCACTGTGATAGAACAGTTCCCCTGTCCACACTGTGATAGAACAGTTCCCCGTCCTCTCTGTGACAGAACAGTTCCCCAGTCATCACTGTGATAGAACAGTTCCCCTATCCACACTGTGATTGAATAGTTCCCCTGTCCACACTGTGATAGAACAGTTCCCCCGTCCTCACTCTGATAGAAATGTTTCCCCTGTCCTCACTGTGATAGAACAGATCCTCTGTCCTCACTGTGATAGCACAGTTCCCCTGTCCTGACAGTGACAGAACAGTTCCCCCAGTTTCACTGTGATAGAACAGTTCCCCCGACCTCACTGTGATAGAACAGTTCCCCGTCCTCACTGTGATTGAACAGTTCCCCTGTCCTCACTGTGATAGAACAGTTCTATTGTCCTCACTGTGATAGAACAGTTCCTCCATCCTCACTGTGTTAGTACAGTTCCCCTGTACTCACTGTGATAGAAGCACTGCCCCGTCCTCACTGTGACAGAACAGTTCCGTTGTCCTCACTGTGATAGAACATTTCCACTGTTGTCACTGTGTTAGAACAGTTCCCCTGTACTCACTGTGAAAGAACAGTTCCCTCTTTCTAACTGTGATAGAACAGATCCCTTGTCCTCACTGTCACAGAAGGGATCCCCGGTCTCACTGTGACAGAACGGTTCCCCCGTCCTCATTTTGATAGAACATTTCCCCCGTCCTCACTGTGATAGAACAGTTCCCCTGTCCACGCTGTGATAGAACAGTTCTCCTGTCCACACTGTGATAGAACAGTTCCCCCGTCCTCATTGTGACAGAACAGTTCCCTTGTCCATACTGTGAAAGGTCCTCACTGTGATTGAAACGTTCCCCGGTCATCACTGAGATATAACAGTTCCCCTCTCCACACTGTGATACAGCAGTTCCCCTGTTCTCACTGTGATCGAATAGTTCCCCTGTTCTCACTCTGATAGAACAGTTCCCCAGTCCTCACTGTGACAGAACAGATCCCCCGTCCTCACTGTGATAGAACTGTTCCCCCTGTCCTCACTGTGATAGAACAGTTCCCCCGTCCTCACTGTGGAAGAACAGTTCCCCTGTCCACACTGTGACAGAACAGTTCCCCCGTCCTCACTGTGATAGAACAGTTCCCCTGTCCTCACTGTGATTGAACAGTTTCCCCTGTCCTCATTGTGATGGAACAGTTCCCCCGTCCTCATTGTGACAGGACAGTTCCCCTGTTCACACTGCGATAGAACAGTTCCTCCGTCCTCACTGTGAAAGAACATTTCCCTCTGTCCTCACTGTGGAAGAGCAGTTCTCCTGTCCTCACTGTGATAGAACAGTTCCCCTGTCCACACTGTGAGAGAACAGTTCCCCCGTCCTCATTGTGACAGACCAGTTCCCTTGTCTACACTGTGAAAGAACAGTTCACCCGTCCTGACTGTGATGAAAACGTTCCCCTGTCCTCACTGTTATAGAACTGTTCCCCCTGTCCTCACTGTGATAGAACAGTTCCCCCGTCCTCACTGTGCTAGAACACTTTCTCCGTCCACACTGTGAAAGAACAGTTTCCCCGTCCTGACTGTTATAGAACTGTTCCCCTTGTACTCACTGTGATAGAACAGTTCCCCTGTCCTCACTGTGATAGAACAGTTCCCCAATCCTCACTGTGACAGAACAGTTCCCCCGTCCTCACTGCGATAGAACAGTTCCCCGTCCTCACTGTGACAGAACCGTTCTATTGCCCTCACTGTGATAGAACAGTTCCCCTGTCCACACTGTGATAGAATAGTTCCCCCGTCCTCATTGTGACAGACCAGATCCCTTGTCCACACTGTGATTGAACAGTTCCACCGTCCTCACTGTGATGGAACAGTTCCCGTCCTTACTGTGATAGAAACGTTCCCCCGTACTGACTGTGACAGAACATTTCCCCCGTCCTCACTGTGATTGAACCGCTCCCCCGTCCTCACTGTGATTGAACTGTTCCCCCTGTCCTCACTGTGATAGAACAGATTCCCCGTCCTCTTTGTGATAGAACAGTTCCCCTGTCCTAACTGTGATAGAACACTTTCTCCGTCCACACTGTGACAGAACAGTTCCCCCGTCCTGACTGTTATAGAACTGTTCCCCCTGTACTCACTGTGATAGAACAGTTCCCCTGTCCTCACTGCGATAGATCAGTTCCCCCGTCCACACTGTGATAGAACAGTTCCCCTATCCTCACTGTGACAGAACAGTTCCCCGGTCCACACTGCGATAGAACAGTTCCCCGTCCTCACTGTGACAGAACCGTTCTATTGCCCTCACTGTGATAGAACAGTTCCCCTGTCCACACTGTGATAGAACAGTTCCCCCGTCCTCACTGTGATAGAACAGTTCCCCTGTCCACACTGTGAGAGAACAGTTCCCCCGTCCTCACTGTGACAGACCAGTTCCCTTGTCCACACTGTGAAAGAACAGTTCACCCGTCCTGACTGTGATGAAAACGTTCCCCTGTCCTCACTGTAATAGAACTGTTCCCCCTGTCCTCACTGTGATAGAACAGATTCCCCGTCCTCTTTGTGATAGAACAGTTCCCCTGTCCTAACTGTGATAGAACACTTTCTCCGTCCACACTGTGACAGAACAGTTTCCCCGTCCTCACTGCGATAGATCAGTTCCCCCGTCCACACTGTGATAGAACAGTTCCCCTCTCCACACTGTGATAGAACAGTTCCCCTGTCCTCACTGTGACAGAACCGTTCTATTGCCCTCACTGTGATAGAACAGTTCCCCTGTCCACACTGTGATAGAACAGTTCCCCCGTCCTCACAGTGATTGAACCGTTCCCCCGTCCTCACTGCGATAGATCAGTTCCCCCGTCCTCACTGTGATAGAACAGTTCCCCTATCCTCACTGTGACAGAACAGTTCCCCGGTCCACACTGCGATAGAACAGTTCCCCGTCCTCACTGTGACAGAACCGTTCTATTGCCCTCACTGTGATAGAACAGTTCCCCTGTTGTCACTGTGAGAGAACAGTTCCCCCCTCCTCACTGTGGAAGAACAGCTCCCCCGTCCTCACTGAGATTGAAACGTTCCCCCGTCCTCACTGTGATAGAACTGTTCCCCCCGTCCTCACTGTGACAGAACAGTTCCCCCGTTCTAACTGTGATAGAACATATCCCCTGTCCTCACTGTGATAGAACAATTCCCCAGTCGTCACAGTGATAGAACAGTTCCCCTGTCCTCACTGTGACTGAACTTTTCCCCTGTTCTCATAGTGAGAGAACAGTTCTCGCGTCCTAACTGTGATAGAACAGTTCCCCTGTCCTCACTTTGATCGAAACGTTCCCTGGTCCTCACTATGATAGAACTGTTCCCCTGTCCTCACTGTGATAGAACAGTTCCCCTGTCCTCACTGTGATAGAACAGTTCCCCCGTCCTCACTGTGATAGAACAGTTCCCCCGTCCTCACTGTGATAGAACAATTCCCCGGTCCTCACTGTGATAGAACAGTTCCCCCGTGCTCACTGTGATAGAACATTTCCCCTGTCCTCACTGTGATAGAACAGTTCCCCCGTCCTAAATGTGATAGAACAGTTCCCCTGTCCTCACTGTGATAGAACAGTTCCCCTGTTGTCACTGTGATAGAACAGTTACCCCATCCTCACTGTGGAAGAACAGTTCCCCTTTGTTCTCACTGTGACAGAACAGATCCCTTGTCCACACTGTGAAAGAACAGTTCACCCGTCCTCACTGTGATTGAAACGTTACCCCGTCCTCACTGTGATAGAACTATTCCCCTGTCCTCACTGTGATAGAACAGTTCCCCTGTTCTCACTGTGATAGAACAGTTCACCCGTCCTCACTGTGATAGAACAGTTCCCCCGTCCTCACTGTGATGGAACTATTCCCCCTGCCCTCACTGTGATAGAACAGTTCCCCCGTCCTCTCTGTGATAGAACAGTTCCCCTGTCCTAACTGTGATAGAACAGTTCCCCTGTCCACACTGTGATAGAACAGTTCCCCGTCCTCTCTGTGACAGAACAGTTCCCCAGTCATCACTGTGATAGAACAGTTCCCCTATCCACACTGTGATTGAATAGTTCCCCTGTCCACACTGTGATAGAACAGTTCCCCCGTCCTCACTCTGCTAGAAATGTTTCCCCTGTCCTCACTGTGATAGAACAGATCCTCTGTCCTCACTGTGATAGCACAGTTCCCCTGTCCTGACAGTGACAGAACAGTTCCCCCAGTTTCACTGTGATAGAACAGTTCCCCCGACCTCACTGTGATAGAACAGTTCCCCGTCCTCACTGTGATTGAACAGTTCCCCTGTCCTCACTGTGATAGAACAGTTCTATTGTCCTCACTGTGATAGAACAGTTCCTCCATCCTCACTGTGTTAGTACAGTTCCCCTGTACTCACTGTGATAGAAGCACTGCCCCGTCCTCACTGTGACAGAACAGTTCCGTTGTCCTCACTGTGATAGAACATTTCCACTGTTGTCACTGTGTTAGAACAGTTCCCCTGTACTCACTGTGAAAGAACAGTTCCCTCTTTCTAACTGTGATAGAACAGATCCCTTGTCCTCACTGTCACAGAAGAGATCCCCGGTCTCACTGTGACAGAACGGTTCCCCCGTCCTCACTTTGATAGAACATTTCCCCCGTCCTCACTGTGATTGAACAGTTCCCCTGTCCACGCTGTGATAGAACAGTTCTCCTGTCCACACTGTGTTAGAACAGTTCCCCCGTCCTCATTGTGACAGAACAGTTCCCTTGTCCATACTGTGAAAGGTCCTCACTGTGATTGAAACGTTCCCCGGTCATCACTGAGATATAACAGTTCCCCTCTCCACCCTGTGATACAGCAGTTCCCCTGTTCTCACTGTGATCGAATAGTTCCCCTGTTCTCACTCTGATAGAACAGTTCCCCAGTCCTCACTGTGACAGAACAGATCCCCCGTCCTCACTGTGACAGAACAGATCCCCCGTCCTCACTGTGATAGAACTGTTCCCCCTGTCCTCACTGTGATAGAACAGTTCCCCCGTCCTCACTGTGACAAAGCAGTTCCCCTGTCCTCACTGTGATAGAACAGTTCCTCTGTTGTCACTGTGATAGAACAGTTCCCCCGTCCTCACTGTGGAAGAACAGTTCCCCCGTCCTCACTGTGATAGAACAGTTCCCCTGTCCTCACTGTGATTGAACAGTTTCCCCTGTCCTCATTGTGATGGAACAGTTCCCCCGTCCTCATTGTGACAGGACAGTTCCCCTGTTCACACTGCGATAGAACAGTTCCTCCGTCCTCACTGTGAAGGAACATTTCCCTCTGTCCTCACTGTGGAAGAGCAGTTCTCCTGTCCTCACTGTGATAGAACAGTTCCCCTGTCCACACTGTGAGAGAACAGTTCCCCCGTCCTCATTGTGACAGACCAGTTCCCTTGTCCACACTGTGAAAGAACAGTTCACCCGTCCTGACTGTGATGAAAACGTTCCCCTGTCCTCACTGTAATAGAACTGTTCCCCCTGTCCTCACTGTGATAGAACAGTTCCCCCGTCCTCACTGTGCTAGAACACTTTCTCCGTCCACACTGTGACAGAACAGTTTCCCCGTCCTGACTGTTATAGAACTGTTCCCCTTGTACTCACTGTGATAGAACAGTTCCCCTGTCCTCACTGCGATAGAACAGTTCCCCTGTCCTCACTGTGATAGAACAGTTCCCCAATCCTCACTGTGACAGAACAGTTCCCCCGTCCTCACTGCGATAGAACAGTTCCCCGTCCTCACTGTGACAGAACCGTTCTATTGCCCTCACTGTGATAGAACAGTTCCCCTGTCCACACTGTGATAGAATAGTTCCCCCGTCCTCATTGTGACAGACCAGATCCCTTGTCCACACTGTGATTGAACAGTTCCACCGTCCTCACTGTGATGGAACAGTTCCCGTCCTTACTGTGATAGAACAGTTCCCCCGTACTGACTGTGACAGAACAGTTCCCCTGTCCTCACTGTAATAGAACTGTTCCCCCTGTCCTCACTGTGATAGAACAGTTCCCCCGTCCTCACTGTGCTAGAACACTTTCTCCGTCCACACTGTGACAGAACAGTTTCCCCGTCCTGACTGTTATAGAACTGTTCCCCTTGTACTCACTGTGATAGAACAGCTCCCCTGTCCTCACTGCGATAGAACAGTTCCCCTGTCCTCACTGTGACAGAACAGTTCCCCAATCCTCACTGTGACAGAACAGTTCCCCCGTCCTCACTGCGATAGAACAGTTCCCCGTCCTCACTGTGATAGAACCGTTCTATTGCCCTCACTGTGATAGAACAGTTCCCCTGTCCACACTGTGATAGAATAGTTCCCCCGTCCTCATTGTGACAGACCAGATCCCTTGTCCACACTGTGATTGAACAGTTCCACCGTCCTCACTGTGATGGAACAGTTCCCGTCCTTACTGTGATAGAACTATTCCCCTGTCCTCACTGTGATAGAACAGTTCCCCTGTTCTCACTGTGATAGAACAGTTCACCCGTCCTCACTGTGATAGAACAGTTCCCCCTGCCCTCACTGTGATAGAACAGTTCCCCCGTCCTCTCTGTGATAGAACAGTTCCCCTGTCCTAACTGTGATAGAACAGTTCCCCTGTCCACACTGTGATAGAACAGTTCCCCGTCCTCTCTGTGACAGAACAGTTCCCCAGTCATCACTGTGATAGAACAGTTCCCCTATCCACACTGTGATTGAATAGTTCCCCTGTCCACACTGTGATAGAACAGTTCCCCCGTCCTCACTCTGATAGAAATGTTTCCCCTGTCCTCACTGTGATAGAACAGATCTTCTGTCCTCACTGTGATAGCACAGTTCCCCTGTCCTGACAGTGACAGAACAGTTCCCCCAGTTTCACTGTGATAGAACAGTTCACCCGTCCTCACTGTGATAGAACAGTTCCCCCGTCCTCACTGTGATGGAACTATTCCCCCTGCCCTCACTGTGATAGAACAGTTCCCCCGTCCTCTCTGTGATAGAACAGTTCCCCTGTCCTAACTGTGATAGAACAGTTCCCCTGTCCACACTGTGACAGAACAGTTCCCCCGTCCTCACTGTGATAGAACAGTTCCCCTGTCCTAACTGTGATAGAACAGTTCCCCTGTCCACACTGTGACAGAACAGTTCCCCCGTCCTCACTGTGATTGAACAGTTTCCCCTGTCCTCATTGTGATGGAACAGTTCCCCCGTCCTCATTGTGACAGGACAGTTCCCCTGTTCACACTGCGATAGAACAGTTCCTCCGTCCTCACTGTGAAAGAACATTTCCCTCTGTCCTCACTGTGGAAGAGCAGTTCTCCTGTCCTCACTGTGATAGAACAGTTCCCCTGTCCACACTGTGAGAGAACAGTTCCCCCGTCCTCATTGTGACAGACCAGTTCCCTTGTCCACACTGTGAAAGAACAGTTCACCCGTCCTGACTGTGATGAAAACGTTCCCCTGTCCTCACTGTAATAGAACTGTTCCCCCTGTCCTCACTGTGATAGAACAGTTCCCCCGTCCTCACTGTGCTAGAACACTTTCTCCGTCCACACTGTGACAGAACAGTTTCCCCGTCCTGACTGTTATAGAACTGTTCCCCTTGTACTCACTGTGATAGAACAGTTTCCCCCGTCCACACTGTGATAGAACAGTTCCCCTTGTACTCACTGTGATAGAACAGATCCCCTGTCCTCACTGCGATAGAACAGTTCCCCCGTCCTCACTGTGATAGAACAGTTCCCCAATCCTCACTGTGACAGAACAGTTCCCCCGTCCTCACTGCGATAGAACAGTTCCCCGTCCTCACTGTGACAGAACCGTTCTATTGCCCTCACTGTGATAGAACAGTTCCCCTGTCCACACTGTGATAGAATAGTTCCCCCGTCCTCATTGTGACAGACCAGATCCCTTGTCCACACTGTGATTGAACAGTTCCACCGTCCTCACTGTGATGGAACAGTTCCCGTCCTTACTGTGATAGAACTATTCCCCTGTCCTCACTGTGATAGAACAGTTCCCCTGTTCTCACTGTGATAGAACAGTTCACCCGTCCTCACTGTGATAGAACAGTTCCCCCGTCCTCACTGTGATGGAACTATTCTCCCTGCCCTCACTGTGATAGAACAGTTCCCCCGTCCTCTCTGTGATAGAACAGTTCCCCTGTCCTAACTGTGATAGAACAGTTCCCCTGTCCACACTGTGATAGAACAGTTCCCCGTCCTCTCTGTGACAGAACAGTTCCCCAGTCATCACTGTGATAGAACAGTTCCCCTATCCACACTGTGATTGAATAGTTCCCCTGTCCACACTGTGATAGAACAGTTCCCCCGTCCTCACTCTGATAGAAATGTTTCCCCTGTCCTCACTGTGATAGAACAGATCCTCTGTCCTCACTGTGATAGCACAGTTCCCCTGTCCTGACAGTGACAGAACAGTTCCCCCAGTTTCACTGTGATAGAACAGTTCCCCCGACCTCACTGTGATAGAACAGTTCCCCGTCCTCACTGTGATTGAACAGTTCCCCTGTCCTCACTGTGATAGAACAGTTCCCCCGTCCTCACTGTGATGGAACTATTCCCCCTGCCCTCACTGTGATAGAACAGTTCCCCCGTCCTCTCTGTGATAGAACAGTTCCCCTGTCCTAACTGTGATAGAACAGTTCCCCTGTCCACACTGTGACAGAAGAGTTCCCCCGTCCTCACTGTGATAGAACAGTTCCCCTGTCCTAACTGTGATAGAACAGTTCCCCTGTCCACACTGTGACAGAACAGTTCCCCCGTCCTCACTGTGATTGAACAGTTTCCCCTGTCCTCATTGTGATGGAACAGTTCCCCCGTCCTCATTGTGACAGGACAGTTCCCCTGTTCACACTGCGATAGAACAGTTCCTCCGTCCTCACTGTGAAAGAACATTTCCCTCTGTCCTCACTGTGGAAGAGCAGTTCTCCTGTCCTCACTGTGATAGAACAGTTCCCCTGTCCACACTGTGAGAGAACAGTTCCCCCGTCCTCATTGTGACAGACCAGTTCCCTTGTCCACACTGTGAAAGAACAGTTCACCCGTCCTGACTGTGATGAAAACGTTCCCCTGTCCTCACTGTAATAGAACTGTTCCCCCTGTCCTCACTGTGATAGAACAGTTCCCCCGTCCTCACTGTGCTAGAACACTTTCTCCGTCCACACTGTGACAGAACAGTTTCCCCGTCCTGACTGTTATAGAACTGTTCCCCTTGTACTCACTGTGATAGAACAGTTTCCCCCGTCCACACTGTGATAGAACAGTTCCCCTTGTACTCACTGTGATAGAACAGATCCCCTGTCCTCACTGCGATAGAACAGTTCCCCCGTCCTCACTGTGATAGAACAGTTCCCCAATCCTCACTGTGACAGAACAGTTCCCCCGTCCTCACTGCGATAGAACAGTTCCCCGTCCTCACTGTGACAGAACCGTTCTATTGCCCTCACTGTGATAGAACAGTTCCCCTGTCCACACTGTGATAGAATAGTTCCCCCGTCCTCATTGTGACAGACCAGATCCCTTGTCCACACTGTGATTGAACAGTTCCACCGTCCTCACTGTGATGGAACAGTTCCCGTCCTTACTGTGATAGAACTATTCCCCTGTCCTCACTGTGATAGAACAGTTCCCCTGTTCTCACTGTGATAGAACAGTTCACCCGTCCTCACTGTGATAGAACAGTTCCCCCGTCCTCACTGTGATGGAACTATTCTCCCTGCCCTCACTGTGATAGAACAGTTCCCCCGTCCTCTCTGTGATATAACAGTTCCCCTGTCCTAACTGTGATAGAACAGTTCCCCTGTCCACACTGTGATAGAACAGTTCCCCGTCCTCTCTGTGACAGAACAGTTCCCCAGTCATCACTGTGATAGAACAGTTCCCCTATCCACACTGTGATTGAATAGTTCCCCTGTCCACACTGTGATAGAACAGTTCCCCCGTCCTCACTCTGATAGAAATGTTTCCCCTGTCCTCACTGTGATAGAACAGATCCTCTGTCCTCACTGTGATAGCACAGTTCCCCTGTCCTGACAGTGACAGAACAGTTCCCCCAGTTTCACTGTGATAGAACAGTTCCCCCGACCTCACTGTGATAGAACAGTTCCCCGTCCTCACTGTGATTGAACAGTTCCCCTGTCCTCACTGTGATAGAACAGTTCTATTGTCCTCACTGTGATAGAACAGTTCCTCCATCCTCACTGTGTTAGTACAGTTCCCCTGTACTCACTGTGATAGAAGCACTGCCCCGTCCTCACTGTGACAGAACAGTTCCGTTGTCCTCACTGTGATAGAACATTTCCACTGTTGTCACTGTGTTAGAACAGTTCCCCTGTACTCACTGTGAAAGAACAGTTCCCTCTTTCTAACTGTGATAGAACAGATCCCTTGTCCTCACTGTCACAGAAGAGATCCCCGGTCTCACTGTGACAGAACGGTTCCCCCGTCCTCACTTTGATAGAACATTTCCCCCGTCCTCACTGTGATTGAACAGTTCCCCTGTCCACGCTGTGATAGAACAGTTCTCCTGTCCACACTGTGATAGAACAGTTCCCCCGTCCTCATTGTGACAGAACAGTTCCCTTGTCCATACTGTGAAAGGTCCTCACTGTGATTGAAACGTTCCCCGGTCATCACTGAGATATAACAGTTCCCCTCTCCACACTGTGATACAGCAGTTCCTCTGTTCTCACTGTGATCGAATAGTTCCCCTGTTCTCACTCTGATAGAACAGTTCCCCAGTCCTCACTGTGACAGAACAGTTCTATTGCCCTCACTGTGATAGAACTGTTCCCCCTCCTCACTGTGGAAGAACAGTTCCCCTGTCCTCACTGTGACAGAACAGATCCCCCGTCCTCACTGTTATAGAACAGTTCCCCCGTCCTCACTGTGGAAGAACAGTTCCCCCGTCCACACTGCGATAGAACAGTTCCTCCGTCCTCACTGTGATTGAACAGTTTCCCCTGTCCTCATTGTGATGGAACAGTTCCCCCGTCCTCATTGTGACAGGACAGTTCCCCTGTTCACACTGCGATAGAACAGTTCCTCCGTCCTCACTGTGAAAGAACATTTCCCTCTGTCCTCACTGTGGAAGAGCAGTTCTCCTGTCCTCACTGTGATAGAACAGTTCCCCTGTCCACACTGTGAGAGAACAGTTCCCCCGTCCTCATTGTGACAGACCAGTTCCCTTGTCCACACTGTGAAAGAACAGTTCACCCGTCCTGACTGTGATGAAAACGTTCCCCTGTCCTCACTGTAATAGAACTGTTCCCCCTGTCCTCACTGTGATAGAACAGTTCCCCCGTCCTCACTGTGCTAGAACACTTTCTCCGTCCACACTGTGACAGAACAGTTTCCCCGTCCTGACTGTTATAGAACTGTTCCCCTTGTACTCACTGTGATAGAACAGTTCCCCTGTCCTCACTGCGATAGAACAGTTCCCCTGTCCTCACTGTGATAGAACAGTTCCCCAATCCTCACTGTGACAGAACAGTTCCCCCGTCCTCACTGCGATAGAACAGTTCCCCGTCCTCACTGTGACAGAACCGTTCTATTGCCCTCACTGTGATAGAACAGTTCCCCTGTCCACACTGTGATAGAATAGTTCCCCCGTCCTCATTGTGACAGACCAGATCCCTTGTCCACACTGTGATTGAACAGTTCCACCGTCCTCACTGTGATGGAACAGTTCCCGTCCTTACTGTGATAGAACAGTTCCCCCGTACTGACTGTGACAGAACAGTTCCCCTATCCTCACTGTAATAGAACTGTTCCCCCTGTCCTCACTGTGATAGAACAGTTCCCCCGTCCTCACTGTGATGGAACAGTTCCCGTCCTTACTGTGATAGAACTATTCCCCTGTCCTCACTGTGATAGAACAGTTCCCCTGTTCTCACTGTGATAGAACAGTTCACCCGTCCTCACTGTGATAGAACAGTTCCCCCTGCCCTCACTGTGATAGAACAGTTCCCCCGTCCTCTCTGTGATAGAACAGTTCCCCTGTCCTAACTGTGATAGAACAGTTCCCCTGTCCACACTGTGATAGAACAGTTCCCCGTCCTCTCTGTGACAGAACAGTTCCCCAGTCATCACTGTGATAGAACAGTTCCCCTATCCACACTGTGATTGAATAGTTCCCCTGTCCACACTGTGATAGAACAGTTCCCCCGTCCTCACTCTGATAGAAATGTTTCCCCTGTCCTCACTGTGATAGAACAGATCCTCTGTCCTCACTGTGATAGCACAGTTCCCCTGTCCTGACAGTGACAGAACAGTTCCCCCAGTTTCACTGTGATAGAACAGTTCACCCGTCCTCACTGTGATAGAACAGTTCCCCCGTCCTCACTGTGATGGAACTATTCCCCCTGCCCTCACTGTGATAGAACAGTTCCCCCGTCCTCTCTGTGATAGAACAGTTCCCCTGTCCTAACTGTGATAGAACAGTTCCCCTGTCCACACTGTGATAGAACAGTTCCCCGTCCTCTCTGTGACAGAACAGTTCCCCAGTCATCACTGTGATAGAACAGTTCCCCTATCCACACTGTGATTGAATAGTTCCCCTGTCCACACTGTGATAGAACAGTTCCCCCGTCCTCACTCTGATAGAAATGTTTCCCCTGTCCTCACTGTGATAGAACAGATCCTCTGTCCTCACTGTGATAGCACAGTTCCCCTGTCCTGACAGTGACAGAACAGATCCCCCAGTTTCACTGTGATAGAACAGTTCCCCCGACCTCACTGTGATAGAACAGTTCCCCGTCCTCACTGTGATTGAACAGTTCCCCTGTCCTCACTGTGATAGAACAGTTCTATTGTCCTCACTGTGATAGAACAGTTCCTCCATCCTCACTGTGTTAGTACAGTTCCCCTGTACTCACTGTGATAGAAGCACTGCCCCGTCCTCACTGTGACAGAACAGTTCCGTTGTCCTCACTGTGATAGAACATTTCCACTGTTGTCACTGTGTTAGAACAGTTCCCCTGTACTCACTGTGAAAGAACAGTTCCCTCTTTCTAACTGTGATAGAACAGATCCCTTGTCCTCACTGTCACAGAAGAGATCCCCGGTCTCACTGTGACAGAACGGTTCCCCCGTCCTCACTTTGATAGAACATTTCCCCCGTCCTCACTGTGATTGAACAGTTCCCCTGTCCACGCTGTGATAGAACAGTTCTCCTGTCCACACTGTGATAGAACAGTTCCCCCGTCCTCATTGTGACAGAACAGTTCCCTTGTCCATACTGTGAAAGGTCCTCACTGTGATTGAAACGTTCCCCGGTCATCACTGAGATATAACAGTTCCCCTCTCCACACTGTGATACAGCAGTTCCTCTGTTCTCACTGTGATCGAATAGTTCCCCTGTTCTCACTCTGATAGAACAGTTCCCCAGTCCTCACTGTGACAGAACAGTTCTATTGCCCTCACTGTGATAGAACAGTTCCCCCGTCCTCACTGTGGAAGAACAGTTCCCCTGTCCTCACTGTGACAGAACAGATCCCCTGTCCTCACTGTGATAGAACAGTTCCTCTGTTGTCACTGTGATAGAACAGTTCCCCCGTCCTCACTGTGGAAGAACAGTTCCCCTGTCCACACTGTGACAGAACAGTTCCCCCGTCCTCACTGTGATAGAACAGTTCCCCTGTCCTCACTGTGATTGAACAGTTTCCCCTGTCCTCATTGTGATGGAACAGTTCCCCCGTCCTCATTGTGACAGGACAGTTCCCCTGTTCACACTGCGATAGAACAGTTCCTCCGTCCTCACTGTGAAGGAACATTTCCCTCTGTCCTCACTGTGGAAGAGCAGTTCTCCTGTCCTCACTGTGATAGAACAGTTCCCCTGTCCACACTGTGAGAGAACAGTTCCCCCGTCCTCATTGTGACAGACCAGTTCCCTTGTCCACACTGTGAAAGAACAGTTCACCCGTCCTGACTGTGATGAAAACGTTCCCCTGTCCTCACTGTAATAGAACTGTTCCCCCTGTCCTCACTGTGATAGAACAGTTCCCCCGTCCTCACTGTGCTAGAACACTTTCTCCGTCCACACTGTGACAGAACAGTTTCCCCGTCCTGACTGTTATAGAACTGTTCCCCTTGTACTCACTGTGATAGAACAGTTCCCCTGTCCTCACTGCGATAGAACAGTTCCCCTGTCCTCACTGTGATAGAACAGTTCCCCAATCCTCACTGTGACAGAACAGTTCCCCCGTCCTCACTGCGATAGAACAGTTCCCCGTCCTCACTGTGACAGAACCGTTCTATTGCCCTCACTGTGATAGAACAGTTCCCCTGTCCACACTGTGATAGAATAGTTCCCCCGTCCTCATTGTGACAGACCAGATCCCTTGTCCACACTGTGATTGAACAGTTCCACCGTCCTCACTGTGATGGAACAGTTCCCGTCCTTACTGTGATAGAACAGTTCCCCCGTACTGACTGTGACAGAACAGTTCCCCTGTCCTCACTGTAATAGAACTGTTCCCCCTGTCCTCACTGTGATAGAACAGTTCCCCCGTCCTCACTGTGCTAGAACACTTTCTCCGTCCACACTGTGACAGAACAGTTTCCCCGTCCTGACTGTTATAGAACTGTTCCCCTTGTACTCACTGTGATAGAACAGCTCCCCTGTCCTCACTGCGATAGAACAGTTCCCCTGTCCTCACTGTGATAGAACAGTTCCCCAATCCTCACTGTGACAGAACAGTTCCCCCGTCCTCACTGCGATAGAACAGTTCCCCGTCCTCACTGTGACAGAACCGTTCTATTGCCCTCACTGTGATAGAACAGTTCCCCTGTCCACACTGTGATAGAATAGTTCCCCCGTCCTCATTGTGACAGACCAGATCCCTTGTCCACACTGTGATTGAACAGTTCCACCGTCCTCACTGTGATGGAACAGTTCCCGTCCTTACTGTGATAGAACAGTTCCCCCGTCCTCTCTGTGATCGAATAGTTCCCCTGTTCTCACTCTGATAGAACAGTTCCCCTGTCCTCACTGTGACAGAACAGATCCCCCGTCCTCACTGTGATAGAACAGTTCACCCGTCCTCACTGTGATAGAACAGTTCCCCCGTCCTCACTGTGATGGAACTATTCCCCCTGCCCTCACTGTGATAGAACAGTTCCCCCGTCCTCTCTGTGATAGAACAGTTCCCCTGTCCACACTGTGACAGAACAGTTCCCCCGTCCTCACTGTGATAGAACAGTTCCCCTGTCCTCACTGTGATTGAACAGTTTCCCCTGTCCTCATTGTGATGGAACAGTTCCCCCGTCCTCATTGTGACAGGACAGTTCCCCTGTTCACACTGCGATAGAACAGTTCCTCCGTCCTCACTGTGAAAGAACATTTCCCTCTGTCCTCACTGTGGAAGAGCAGTTCTCCTGTCCTCACTGTGATAGAACAGTTCCCCTGTCCACACTGTGAGAGAACAGTTCCCCCGTCCTCATTGTGACAGACCAGTTCCCTTGTCCACACTGTGAAAGAACAGTTCACCCGTCCTGACTGTGATGAAAACGTTCCCCTGTCCTCACTGTAATAGAACTGTTCCCCCTGTCCTCACTGTGATAGAACAGTTCCCCCGTCCTCACTGTGCTAGAACACTTTCTCCGTCCACACTGTGACAGAACAGTTTCCCCGTCCTGACTGTTATAGAACTGTTCCCCTTGTACTCACTGTGATAGAACAGTTCCCCTGTCCTCACTGCGATAGAACAGTTCCCCTGTCCTCACTGTGATAGAACAGTTCCCCAATCCTCACTGTGACAGAACAGTTCCCCCGTCCTCACTGCGATAGAACAGTTCCCCGTCCTCACTGTGACAGAACCGTTCTATTGCCCTCACTGTGATAGAACAGTTCCCCTGTCCACACTGTGATAGAATAGTTCCACCGTCCTCACTGTGATGGAACAGTTCCCGTCCTTACTGTGATAGAACTATTCCCCTGTCCTCACTGTGATAGAACAGTTCACCCGTCCTCACTGTGATAGAACAGTTCCCCCGTCCTCACTGTGATGGAACTATTCCCCCTGCCCTCACTGTGATAGAACAGTTCCCCCGTCCTCTCTGTGATAGAACAGTTCCCCTGTCCTAACTGTGATAGAACAGTTCCCCTGTCCACACTGTGATAGAACAGTTCCCCGTCCTCTCTGTGACAGAACAGTTCCCCAGTCATCACTGTGATAGAACAGTTCCCCTATCCACACTGTGATTGAATAGTTCCCCTGTCCACACTGTGATAGAACAGTTCCCCCGTCCTCACTCTGATAGAAATGTTTCCCCTGTCCTCACTGTGATAGAACAGATCCTCTGTCCTCACTGTGATAGCACAGTTCCCCTGTCCTGACAGTGACAGAACAGTTCCCCCAGTTTCACTGTGATAGAACAGTTCCCCCGACCTCACTGTGATAGAACAGTTCCCCGTCCTCACTGTGATTGAACAGTTCCCCTGTCCTCACTGTGATAGAACAGTTCTATTGTCCTCACTGTGATAGAACAGTTCCTCCATCCTCACTGTGTTAGTACAGTTCCCCTGTGCTCACTGTGATAGAAGCACTGCCCCGTCCTCACTGTGACAGAACAGTTCCGTTGTCCTCACTGTGATAGAACATTTCCACTGTTGTCACTGTGTTAGAACAGTTCCCCTGTACTCACTGTGAAAGAACAGTTCCCTCTTTCTAACTGTGATAGAACAGATCCCTTGTCCTCACTGTCACAGAAGGGATCCCCGGTCTCACTGTGACAGAACGGTTCCCCCGTCCTCACTTTGATAGAACATTTCCCCCGTCCTCACTGTGATTGAACAGTTCCCCTGTCCACGCTGTGATAGAACAGTTCTCCTGTCCACACTGTGATAGAACAGTTCCCCCGTCCTCATTGTGACAGAACAGTTCCCTTGTCCATACTGTGAAAGGTCCTCACTGTGATTGAAACGTTCCCCGGTCATCACTGAGATATAACAGTTCCCCTCTCCACACTGTGATACAGCAGTTCCCCTGTTCTCACTGTGATCGAATAGTTCCCCTGTTCTCACTCTGATAGAACAGTTCCCCAGTCCTCACTGTGACAGAACAGATCCCCCGTCCTCACTGTGATAGAACTGTTCCCCCTGTCCTCACTGTGATAGAACAGTTCCCCCGTCCTCACTGTGGAAGAACAGTTCCCCTGTCCACACTGTGACAGAACAGTTCCCCCGTCCTCACTGTGATAGAACAGTTCCCCTGTCCTCACTGTGATTGAACAGTTTCCCTGTCCTCACTGTGATAGAACAGTTCCTCCGTCCTCACTGTGAAAGAACATTTCCCTCTGTCCTCACTGTGGAAGAGCAGTTCTCCTGTCCTCACTGTGATAGAACAGTTCCC
This sequence comes from Mobula birostris, assembly GCF_030028105.1. Lineage (NCBI taxonomy): Eukaryota > Metazoa > Chordata > Chondrichthyes > Myliobatiformes > Myliobatidae > Mobula > Mobula birostris. The sequence goes on from NC_092402.1 coordinate 9,231,165, forward strand.
CTGTCCACACTGTGAGAGAACAGTTCCCCCGTCCTCATTGTGACAGACCAGTTCCCTTGTCCACACTGTGAAAGAACAGTTCACCCGTCCTGACTGTGATGAAAACGTTCCCCTGTCCTCACTGTAATAGAACTGTTCCCCCTGTCCTCACTGTGATAGAACAGTTCCCCCGTCCTCACTGTGCTAGAACACTTTCTCCGTCCACACTGTGAAAGAACAGTTTCCCCGTCCTGACTGTTATAGAACTGTTCCCCTTGTACTCACTGTGATAGAACAGTTCCCCTGTCCTCACTGTGATAGAACAGTTCCCCAATCCTCACTGTGACAGAACAGTTCCCCCGTCCTCACTGCGATAGAACAGTTCCCCGTCCTCACTGTGACAGAACCGTTCTATTGCCCTCACTGTGATAGAACAGTTCCCCTGTCCACACTGTGATAGAATAGTTCCCCCGTCCTCATTGTGACAGACCAGATCCCTTGTCCACACTGTGATTGAACAGTTCCACCGTCCTCACTGTGATGGAACAGTTCCCGTCCTTACTGTGATAGAACCGTTCCCCCGTACTGACTGTGACAGAACATTTCCCCCGTCCTCACTGTGATTGAACCGCTCCCCCGTCCTCACTGTGATTGAACTGTTCCCCCTGTCCTCACTGTGATAGAACAGATTCCCCGTCCTCTTTGTGATAGAACAGTTCCCCTGTCCTAACTGTGATAGAACACTTTCTCCGTCCACACTGTGACAGAACAGTTCCCCCGTCCTGACTGTTATAGAACTGTTCCCCCTGTACTCACTGTGATAGAACAGTTCCCCTGTCCTCACTGCGATAGATCAGTTCCCCCGTCCACACTGTGATAGAACAGTTCCCCTATCCTCACTGTGACAGAACAGTTCCCCGGTCCACACTGCGATAGAACAGTTCCCCGTCCTCACTGTGACAGAACCGTTCTATTGCCCTCACTGTGATAGAACAGTTCCCCTGTCCACACTGTGATAGAACAGTTCCCCCGTCCTCACTGTGATAGAACAGATCCCCCGTCATCTCTGTGACAGAACATTTCCCCCGTCCTCACTGAGTTTGAAACGTTCCCCCGTCCTCACTGTGATAGAACAGTTCCCCTGGTCCTCACTGTGATAGAACAGTTCCCCGGTCATCACTGTGATAGAACAGTTCCCCTCTCCACACTGTGATAGAATACTTCCCCTGTCCACACTGTGATAGAACTGTTCCCCTGTCCTCACTGTGATAGAACAGTTCCCCTCTCCACACTGTGATAGAATACTTCCCCTGTCCACACTGTGTTAGAACTGTTCCCCTGTCCTCACTGTGATAGGCGGAACAGTTCTACCAAAGTGAGGACGGGGGAACAGTTCAATCACCGTGAGGACAGTTCCCCCTTCCTCACTCTGATCGAAATGTTTCCCCTGTCCTCACTGTGATAGAACAGATCCTCTGTCCTCACTGTGATAGCACAGTTCCCCTGTCCTGACAGTGACAGAACAGTTCCCCCAGTTTCACTGTGATAGAACAGTTCCCCGTCCTCACTGTGATAGAACAGTTCCCCTGTCCTCACTGTGATAGAACAGCTCCCCCGTCCTCACTGTGATAGAACAGTTCCCCTGTCCTCACTGTGATAGAACAGTTCCCCGACCTCACTGTGATAGAACAGTTCCCCGTCCTCACTGTGATAGAACAGATCCCCTGTCCTCACTGTGATAGAACAGTTCCCCGTCCTCACTGTGATAGAACAGTTCCCCCGTCCACACTGTGATAGAACAGTTCCCCGTCCTCACTGTGATAGAACAGTTCTATTGTCCTCACTGTGATAGAACAGTTCCTCCATCCTCACTCTGTTAGTACAGTTCCCCTGTACTCACTGTGATAGAAGCACTGCCCCGTCCTCACTGTGACAGAACAGTTCCGTTGTCCTCACTGTGATAGAACATTTCCACTGTTGTCACTGTGTTAGAACAGTTCCCCCGTCCTCACTGTGAAAGAACAGTTCCCTCTTTCTAACTGTGATAGAACAGATCCCTTGTCCACACTGTGACAGAACAGTTCCCCTGTCCTCTCTGTGATAGAACAGTTCCCCTGTCCTCACTGTGATACAAAAGTCCCCCTGTCCTCACTGTGATAGAACAGTTCCCCCGTCCTCACTGTGATTGAACATTTCCCCTGTCCACGCTGTGAGAGAACAGTTCCCCTGTCCAGACTCTGATAGAACAGTTCCCCTGTTGTCACTGTGATAGAACAGTTCCCCCGTCCTCACTGTGGAAGAACAGTTCCCCTGTCCACACTGTGACAGAACAGTTCCCCTGTCCTCACTGTGATTGAACAGTTTCCCCATCCTCATTGTGATAGAACAGTTCCCCTGTCCTCATTGTGATAGATCAGTTCCCCCGTCCACACTGTGATGGAACAGTTCCCCCGTCCTCATTGTGACAGGACAGTTCCCCTGTCCACACTGTGAGAGAACAGTTCCCCCGTCCTCACTGTGATAGAACAGTTCCTCCGTCCTCACTGTGAAAGAACATTTCCCTCTGTCCTCACTGTGGAAGAGCAGTTCTCCTGTCCTCACTGTGATAGAACAGTTCCCCTGTCCTAACTGTGAGAGAACAGTTCCCCTGTACACAGTGTGATAGAACAGTTCCCCCGTCCTCATTGTAATACAGCAGTTCCCCTGTTCTCACTGTGATAGAACAGTTCCCCGGTCCACACTGCGATAGAACAGTTCCCCCGTCCTCACTGTGACAGAACCGTTCTATTGCCCTCACTGTGATAGAACAGTTCCCCCCTCCTCACTGTGGAGGAACAGTTCCCCTGTCCACACTGAGACAGAACAGTTCCCCCGTCCTCACTGTTATAGGAATGTTCCCCGTCCTCACTGTGATAGAGCAGTTCCCCGTCCTCACTGTGACAGAGCGGTTCCCCTGTCCTCACTGTGATAGAACAGTTCATCTGTCCTCACTGTGATAGAACAGTTCTGCTGTCCTAGCTGTGAAAGAACAGTTCCCCCGTCCTAAATGTGATAGAACAGATCCCCGGCCTCACTGTGATAGGACAGTTCCCCCGTCCTCTCTGTGATAGAACAGTTCCCCCGTCCTCACTGAGTTTGAAACGTTCCCCTGTCCTCACTGTGATAGAACAGTTCCCCCGGTCATCACTGTGATAGAACAGTTCCCCTGTCCACACTGTGATAGAACAGTTCCCCGTCCTCACTGTAACAGAACAGTTCCCCGTCCTCTCTGTGACAGAACAGTTCCCCAGTCATCACTGTGATAGAACAGTTTACCCGTCCTCACTGTGATAGAATACTTCCCCTGTCCACACTGTGATAGAACTGTTCCCCTGTCCTCACTGTGATAGGCGGAACAGTTCTATCAAAGTGAGGACGGGGGAACAGTTCAATTACCGTGAGGACAGTTCCCCCGTCCTCACTCTGATAGAAATGTTTCCCCTGTCCTCACTGTGATAGAACAGATCCTCTGTCCTCACTGTGATAGCACAGTTCCCCTGTCCTGACAGTGACAGAACAGTTCCCCCAATTTCACTGTGATAGAACAGTTCCCCGTCCTCACTGTGATAGAACAGTTCCCCTGTCCTAACTGTGATAGAACAGTTCCCCGTCCTCTCTGTGACAGAACAGTTCCCCAGTCATCACTGTGATAGAACAGTTCCCCTATCCACACTGTGATTGAATAGTTCCCCTGTCCACACTGTGATAGAACAGTTCCCCCGTCCTCACTCTGATAGAAATGTTTCCCCTGTCCTCACTGTGATAGAACTTATCCTCTGTCCTCACTGTGATAGCACAGTTCCCCTGTCCTGACAGTGACAGAACAGTTCCCCCAGTTTCACTGTGATTGAACAGTTCCCCTGTCCACGCTGTGATAGAACAGTTCTCCTGTCCACACTGTGATAGAACAGTTCCCCCGTCCTCATTGTGACAGAACAGTTCCCTTGTCCATACTGTGAAAGGTCCTCACTGTGATTGAAACGTTCCCCGGTCATCACTGAGATATAACAGTTCCCCTCTCCACACTGTGATACAGCAGTTCCCCTGTTCTCACTGTGATCGAACAGTTCCCCTGTTCTCACTGTGACAGAACAGATCCCCCGTCCTCACTGTGATAGAACAGTTCCCCCGTCCTCACTGTGACAAAGCAGTTCCCCTGTCCTCACTGTGATAGAACAGTTCCTCTGTTGTCACTGTGATAGAACAGTTCCCCCGTCCTCACTGTGGAAGAACAGTTCCCCTGTCCACACTGTGACAGAACAGTTCCCCCGTCCTCACTGTGATAGAACAGTTCCCCTGTCCTCACTGTGATTGAACAGTTTCCCCTGTCCTCATTGTGATGGAACAGTTCCCCCGTCCTCATTGTGACAGGACAGTTCCCCTGTTCACACTGCGATAGAACAGTTCCTCCGTCCTCACTGTGAAAGAACATTTCCCTCTGTCCTCACTGTGGAAGAGCAGTTCTCCTGTCCTCACTGTGATAGAACAGTTCCCCTGTCCACACTGTGAGAGAACAGTTCCCCCGTCCTCATTGTGACAGACCAGTTCCCTTGTCCACACTGTGAAAGAACAGTTCACCCGTCCTGACTGTGATGAAAACGTTCCCCTGTCCTCACTGTAATAGAACTGTTCCCCCTGTCCTCACTGTGATAGAACAGTTCCCCCGTCCTCACTGTGCTAGAACACTTTCTCCGTCCACACTGTGACAGAACAGTTTCCCCGTCCTGACTGTTATAGAACTGTTCCCCTTGTACTCACTGTGATAGAACAGTTCCCCTGTCCTCACTGCGATAGAACAGTTCCCCTGTCCTCACTGTGATAGAACAGTTCCCCAATCCTCACTGTGACAGAACAGTTCCCCCGTCCTCACTGCGATAGAACAGTTCCCCGTCCTCACTGTGACAGAACCGTTCTATTGCCCTCACTGTGATAGAACAGTTCCCCTGTCCACACTGTGATAGAATAGTTCCCCCGTCCTCATTGTGACAGACCAGATCCCTTGTCCACACTGTGATTGAACAGTTCCACCGTCCTCACTGTGATGGAACAGTTCCCGTCCTTACTGTGATAGAACAGTTCCCCCGTCATCTCTGTGACAGAACATTTCCCCCGTCCTCACTGAGTTTGAAACGTTCCCCCGTCCTCACTGTGATAGAACAGTTCCCCTGGTCCTCACTGTGATAGAACAGTTCCCCGGTCATCACTGTGATAGAACAGTTCCCCTCTCCACACTGTGATAGAATGCTTCCCCTGTCCACACTGTGATAGAACAGTTCCCCTGTCCTCACTGTGATAGGCGGAACAGTTCTACCAAAGTGAGGACGGGGGAACAGTTCAATCACCATGAGGACAGTTCCTCCGTCCTCACTGTGATAGAACAGTTCCCCGTCCTCACTGTGATAGAACAGTTCCCCTGTCCTCACTGTGATAGAACAGCTCCCCCGTCCTCACTGTGATAGAACAGTTCCCCTGTCCTCACTGTGATAGAACAGTTCCCCGTCCTCACTGTGATAGAACAGTTCCCCGACCTCACTGTGATAGAACAGTTCCCCGTCCTCACTGTGATAGAACAGATCCCCTGTCCTCACTGTGATAGAACAGTTCCCCGTCCTCACTGTGATAGAACAGTTCCCCGTCCTCACTGTGATAGAACAGTTCCCCCGTCCACACTGTGATAGAACAGTTCCCCGTCCTCACTGTGATAGAACAGTTCTATTGTCCTCACTGTGATAGAACAGTTCCTCCATCCTCACTGTGTTAGTACAGTTCCCCTGTACTCACTGTGATAGAAGCACTGCCCCGTCCTCACTGTGACAGAACAGTTCCGTTGTCCTCACTGTGATAGAACAGTTCCACTGTTGTCACTGTGTTAGAACAGTTCCCCCGTCCTCACTGTGAAAGAACAGTTCCCTCTTTCTAACTGTGATAGAACAGATCCCTTGTCCACACTGTGACAGAACAGTTCCCCTGTCCTCTCTGTGATAGAACTGTTCCCCTGTCCTCACTGTGATACAAAAGTCCCCCTGTCCTCACTGTGATAGAACAGTTCCCCTGTCCTCACTGTCACAGAACAGATCACCGGTCTCACTGTGACAGAACGGTTCCCCCGTCCTCACTTTGATAGAACATTTCCCCCGTCCTCACTGTGATTGAACATTTCCCCTGTCCACGCTGTGAGAGAACAGTTGCCCTGTCCTGACTCTGATAGAACAGTTCCCCTGTTGTCACTGTGATAGAACAGTTCCCCCGTCCTCACTGTGATTGAACAGTTTCCCCATCCTCACTGTGACAGAACCGTTCTATTGCCCTCACTGTGATAGAACAGTTCCCCCCTCCTCACTGTGGAGGAACAGTTCCCCTGTCCACACTGAGACAGAACAGTTCCCCCGTCCTCACTGTTATAGGAATGTTCCCCGTCCTCACTGTGATAGAACAGTTCCCCCTGTCCTCACTGTGATAGAGCAGTTCCCCGTCCTCACTGTGACAGAGCGGTTCCCCTGTCCTCACTGTGATAGAACAGTTCATCTGTCCTCACTGTGATAGAACAGTTCTGCTGTCCTAGCTGTGAAAGAACAGTTCCCCCATCCTGAATGTGATAGAACAGATCCCCGGCCTCACTGTGATAGGACAGTTCCCCCGTCCTCTCTGTGATAGAACAGTTCCCCCGTCCTCACTGAGTTTGAAACGTTCCCCTGTCCTCACTGTGATAGAACAGTTCCCCCGGTCATCACTGTGATAGAACAGTTCCCCTGTCCACACTGTGATAGAACAGTTCCCCGTCCTCACTGTAACAGAACAGTTCCCCGTCCTCTCTGTGACAGAACAGTTCCCCAGTCATCACTGTGATAGAACAGTTTACCCGTCCTCACTGTGATAGAATACTTCCCCTGTCCACACTGTGATAGAACTGTTCCCCTGTCCTCACTGTGATAGGCGGAACAGTTCTATCAAAGTGAGGACGGGGGAACAGTTCAATTACCGTGAGGACAGTTCCCCCGTCCTCACTCTGATAGAAAAGTTTCCCCTGTCCTCACTGTGATAGAACAGATCCTCTGTCCTCACTGTTATAGCACAGTTCCCCTGTCCTGACAGTGACAGAACAGTTCCCCCAATTTCACTGTGATAGAACAGTTCCCCGTCCTCACTGTGATAGAACAGTTCCCCTGTCCTAACTGTGATAGAACAGTTCCCCGTCCTCTCTGTGACAGAACAGTTCCCCAGTCATCACTGTGATAGAACAGTTCCCCTATCCACACTGTGATTGAATAGTTCCCCTGTCCACACTGTGATAGAACAGTTCCCCCGTCCTCACTCTGATAAAAATGTTTCCCCTGTCCTCACTGTGATAGAACTTATCCTCTGTCCTCACTGTGATAGCACAGTTCCCCTGTCCTGACAGTGACAGAACAGTTCCCCCAGTTTCACTGTGATAGAACAGTTCCCCCGACCTCACTGTGATAGAACAGTTCCCCGTCCTCACTGTGATTGAACAGTTCCCCTGTCCACGCTGTGATAGAACAGTTCTCCTGTCCACACTGTGATAGAACAGTTCCCCCGTCCTCATTGTGACAGAACAGTTCCCTTGTCCATACTGTGAAAGGTCCTCACTGTGATTGAAACGTTCCCCGGTCATCACTGAGATATAACAGTTCCCCTCTCCACACTGTGATACAGCAGTTCCCCTGTTCTCACTGTGATCGAACAGTTCCCCTGTTCTCACTGTGACAGAACAGATCCCCCGTCCTCACTGTGATAGAACAGTTCCCCCGTCCTCACTGTGACAAAGCAGTTCCCCTGTCCTCACTGTGATAGAACAGTTCCTCTGTTGTCACTGTGATAGAACAGTTCCCCCGTCCTCACTGTGGAAGAACAGTTCCCCTGTCCACACTGTGACAGAACAGTTCCCCCGTCCTCACTGTGATAGAACAGTTCCCCTGTCCTCACTGTGATTGAACAGTTTCCCCTGTCCTCATTGTGATGGAACAGTTCCCCCGTCCTCATTGTGACAGGACAGTTCCCCTGTTCACACTGCGATAGAACAGTTCCTCCGTCCTCACTGTGAAAGAACATTTCCCTCTGTCCTCACTGTGGAAGAGCAGTTCTCCTGCCCTCACTGTGATAGAACAGTTCCCCCCTCCTCACTGTGGAGGAACAGTTCCCCTGTCCACACTGAGACAGAACAGTTCCCCCGTCCTCACTGTTATAGGAATGTTCCCCGTCCTCACTGTGATAGAGCAGTTCCCCGTCCTCACTGTGACAGAGCGGTTCCCCTGTCCTCACTGTGATAGAACAGTTCATCTGTCCTCACTGTGATAGAACAGTTCTGCTGTCCTAGCTGTGAAAGAACAGTTCCCCCGTCCTAAATGTGATAGAACAGATCCCCGGCCTCACTGTGATAGGACAGTTCCCCCGTCCTCTCTGTGATAGAACAGTTCCCCCGTCCTCACTGAGTTTGAAACGTTCCCCTGTCCTCACTGTGATAGAACAGTTCCCCCGGTCATCACTGTGATAGAACAGTTCCCCTGTCCACACTGTGATAGAACAGTTCCCCGTCCTCACTGTAACAGAACAGTTCCCCGTCCTCTCTGTGACAGAACAGTTCCCCAGTCATCACTGTGATAGAACAGTTTACCCGTCCTCACTGTGATAGAATACTTCCCCTGTCCACACTGTGATAGAACTGTTCCCCTGTCCTCACTGTGATAGGCGGAACAGTTCTATCAAAGTGAGGACGGGGGAACAGTTCAATTACCGTGAGGACAGTTCCCCCGTCCTCACTCTGATAGAAATGTTTCCCCTGTCCTCACTGTGATAGAACAGATCCTCTGTCCTCACTGTGATAGCACAGTTCCCCTGTCCTGACAGTGACAGAACAGTTCCCCCAATTTCACTGTGATAGAACAGTTCCCCGTCCTCACTGTGATAGAACAGTTCCCCTGTCCTAACTGTGATAGAACAGTTCCCCGTCCTCTCTGTGACAGAACAGTTCCCCAGTCATCACTGTGATAGAACAGTTCCCCTATCCACACTGTGATTGAATAGTTCCCCTGTCCACACTGTGATAGAACAGTTCCCCCGTCCTCACTCTGATAGAAATGTTTCCCCTGTCCTCACTGTGATAGAACTTATCCTCTGTCCTCACTGTGATAGCACAGTTCCCCTGTCCTGACAGTGACAGAACAGTTCCCCCAGTTTCACTGTGATTGAACAGTTCCCCTGTCCACGCTGTGATAGAACAGTTCTCCTGTCCACACTGTGATAGAACAGTTCCCCCGTCCTCATTGTGACAGAACAGTTCCCTTGTCCATACTGTGAAAGGTCCTCACTGTGATTGAAACGTTCCCCGGTCATCACTGAGATATAACAGTTCCCCTCTCCACACTGTGATACAGCAGTTCCCCTGTTCTCACTGTGATCGAACAGTTCCCCTGTTCTCACTGTGACAGAACAGATCCCCCGTCCTCACTGTGATAGAACAGTTCCCCCGTCCTCACTGTGACAAAGCAGTTCCCCTGTCCTCACTGTGATAGAACAGTTCCTCTGTTGTCACTGTGATAGAACAGTTCCCCCGTCCTCACTGTGGAAGAACAGTTCCCCTGTCCACACTGTGACAGAACAGTTCCCCCGTCCTCACTGTGATAGAACAGTTCCCCTGTCCTCACTGTGATTGAACAGTTTCCCCTGTCCTCATTGTGATGGAACAGTTCCCCCGTCCTCATTGTGACAGGACAGTTCCCCTGTTCACACTGCGATAGAACAGTTCCTCCGTCCTCACTGTGAAAGAACATTTCCCTCTGTCCTCACTGTGGAAGAGCAGTTCTCCTGTCCTCACTGTGATAGAACAGTTCCCCTGTCCACACTGTGAGAGAACAGTTCCCCCGTCCTCATTGTGACAGACCAGTTCCCTTGTCCACACTGTGAAAGAACAGTTCACCCGTCCTGACTGTGATGAAAACGTTCCCCTGTCCTCACTGTAATAGAACTGTTCCCCCTGTCCTCACTGTGATAGAACAGTTCCCCCGTCCTCACTGTGCTAGAACACTTTCTCCGTCCACACTGTGACAGAACAGTTTCCCCGTCCTGACTGTTATAGAACTGTTCCCCTTGTACTCACTGTGATAGAACAGTTCCCCTGTCCTCACTGCGATAGAACAGTTCCCCTGTCCTCACTGTGATAGAACAGTTCCCCAATCCTCACTGTGACAGAACAGTTCCCCCGTCCTCACTGCGATAGAACAGTTCCCCGTCCTCACTGTGACAGAACCGTTCTATTGCCCTCACTGTGATAGAACAGTTCCCCTGTCCACACTGTGATAGAATAGTTCCCCCGTCCTCATTGTGACAGACCAGATCCCTTGTCCACACTGTGATTGAACAGTTCCACCGTCCTCACTGTGATGGAACAGTTCCCGTCCTTACTGTGATAGAACAGTTCCCCCGTCATCTCTGTGACAGAACATTTCCCCCGTCCTCACTGAGTTTGAAACGTTCCCCCGTCCTCACTGTGATAGAACAGTTCCCCTGGTCCTCACTGTGATAGAACAGTTCCCCGGTCATCACTGTGATAGAACAGTTCCCCTCTCCACACTGTGATAGAATGCTTCCCCTGTCCACACTGTGATAGAACAGTTCCCCTGTCCTCACTGTGATAGGCGGAACAGTTCTACCAAAGTGAGGACGGGGGAACAGTTCAATCACCATGAGGACAGTTCCTCCGTCCTCACTGTGATAGAACAGTTCCCCGTCCTCACTGTGATAGAACAGTTCCCCTGTCCTCACTGTGATAGAACAGCTCCCCCGTCCTCACTGTGATAGAACAGTTCCCCTGTCCTCACTGTGATAGAACAGTTCCCCGTCCTCACTGTGATAGAACAGTTCCCCGACCTCACTGTGATAGAACAGTTCCCCGTCCTCACTGTGATAGAACAGATCCCCTGTCCTCACTGTGATAGAACAGTTCCCCGTCCTCACTGTGATAGAACAGTTCCCCGTCCTCACTGTGATAGAACAGTTCCCCCGTCCACACTGTGATAGAACAGTTCCCCGTCCTCACTGTGATAGAACAGTTCTATTGTCCTCACTGTGATAGAACAGTTCCTCCATCCTCACTGTGTTAGTACAGTTCCCCTGTACTCACTGTGATAGAAGCACTGCCCCGTCCTCACTGTGACAGAACAGTTCCGTTGTCCTCACTGTGATAGAACAGTTCCACTGTTGTCACTGTGTTAGAACAGTTCCCCCGTCCTCACTGTGAAAGAACAGTTCCCTCTTTCTAACTGTGATAGAACAGATCCCTTGTCCACACTGTGACAGAACAGTTCCCCTGTCCTCTCTGTGATAGAACTGTTCCCCTGTCCTCACTGTGATACAAAAGTCCCCCTGTCCTCACTGTGATAGAACAGTTCCCCTGTCCTCACTGTCACAGAACAGATCACCGGTCTCACTGTGACAGAACGGTTCCCCCGTCCTCACTTTGATAGAACATTTCCCCCGTCCTCACTGTGATTGAACATTTCCCCTGTCCACGCTGTGAGAGAACAGTTGCCCTGTCCTGACTCTGATAGAACAGTTCCCCTGTTGTCACTGTGATAGAACAGTTCCCCCGTCCTCACTGTGATTGAACAGTTTCCCCATCCTCACTGTGACAGAACCGTTCTATTGCCCTCACTGTGATAGAACAGTTCCCCCCTCCTCACTGTGGAGGAACAGTTCCCCTGTCCACACTGAGACAGAACAGTTTCCCCGTCCTGACTGTTATAGAACTGTTCCCCTTGTACTCACTGTGATAGAACAGTTCCCCTGTCCTCACTGCGATAGAACAGTTCCCCTGTCCTCACTGTGATAGAACAGTTCCCCAATCCTCACTGTGACAGAACAGTTCCCCCGTCCTCACTGCGATAGAACAGTTCCCCGTCCTCACTGTGACAGAACCGTTCTATTGCCCTCACTGTGATAGAACAGTTCCCCTGTCCACACTGTGATAGAATAGTTCCCCCGTCCTCATTGTGACAGACCAGATCCCTTGTCCACACTGTGATTGAACAGTTCCACCGTCCTCACTGTGATGGAACAGTTCCCGTCCTTACTGTGATAGAACAGTTCCCCCGTCATCTCTGTGACAGAACATTTCCCCCGTCCTCACTGAGTTTGAAACGTTCCCCCGTCCTCACTGTGATAGAACAGTTCCCCTGGTCCTCACTGTGATAGAACAGTTCCCCGGTCATCACTGTGATAGAACAGTTCCCCTCTCCACACTGTGATAGAATGCTTCCCCTGTCCACACTGTGATAGAACAGTTCCCCTGTCCTCACTGTGATAGGCGGAACAGTTCTACCAAAGTGAGGACGGGGGAACAGTTCAATCACCATGAGGACAGTTCCTCCGTCCTCACTGTGATAGAACAGTTCCCCGTCCTCACTGTGATAGAACAGTTCCCCTGTCCTCACTGTGATAGAACAGCTCCCCCGTCCTCACTGTGATAGAACAGTTCCCCTGTCCTCACTGTGATAGAACAGTTCCCCGTCCTCACTGTGATAGAACAGTTCCCCGACCTCACTGTGATAGAACAGTTCCCCGTCCTCACTGTGATAGAACAGATCCCCTGTCCTCACTGTGATAGAACAGTTCCCCGTCCTCACTGTGATAGAACAGTTCCCCGTCCTCACTGTGATAGAACAGCTCCCCCGTCCACACTGTGATAGAACAGTTCCCCGTCCTCACTGTGATAGAACAGTTCTATTGTCCTCACTGTGATAGAACAGTTCCTCCATCCTCACTGTGTTAGTACAGTTCCCCTGTACTCACTGTGATAGAAGCACTGCCCCGTCCTCACTGTGACAGAACAGTTCCGTTGTCCTCACTGTGATAGAACAGTTCCACTGTTGTCACTGTGTTAGAACAGTTCCCCCGTCCTCACTGTGAAAGAACAGTTCCCTCTTTCTAACTGTGATAGAACAGATCCCTTGTCCACACTGTGACAGAACAGTTCCCCTGTCCTCTCTGTGATAGAACTGTTCCCCTGTCCTCACTGTGATACAAAAGTCCCCCTGTCCTCACTGTGATAGAACAGTTCCCCTGTCCTCACTGTCACAGAACAGATCACCGGTCTCACTGTGACAGAACGGTTCCCCCGTCCTCACTTTGATAGAACATTTCCCCCGTCCTCACTGTGATTGAACATTTCCCCTGTCCACGCTGTGAGAGAACAGTTGCCCTGTCCTGACTCTGATAGAACAGTTCCCCTGTTGTCACTGTGATAGAACAGTTCCCCCGTCCTCACTGTGATTGAACAGTTTCCCCATCCTCACTGTGACAGAACCGTTCTATTGCCCTCACTGTGATAGAACAGTTCCCCCCTCCTCACTGTGGAGGAACAGTTCCCCTGTCCACACTGAGACAGAACAGTTCCCCCGTCCTCACTGTTATAGGAATGTTCCCCGTCCTCACTGTGATAGAACAGTTCCCCCTGTCCTCACTGTGATAGAGCAGTTCCCCGTCCTCACTGTGACAGAGCGGTTCCCCTGTCCTCACTGTGATAGAACAGTTCATCTGTCCTCACTGTGATAGAACAGTTCTGCTGTCCTAGCTGTGAAAGAACAGTTCCCCCATCCTGAATGTGATAGAACAGATCCCCGGCCTCACTGTGATAGGACAGTTCCCCCGTCCTCACTGAGTTTGAAACGTTCCCCTGTCCTCACTGTGATAGAACAGTTCCCCCGGTCATCACTGTGATAGAACAGTTCCCCTGTCCACACTGTGATAGAACAGTTCCCCGTCCTCACTGTAACAGAACAGTTCCCCGTCCTCTCTGTGACAGAACAGTTCCCCAGTCATCACTGTGATAGAACAGTTTACCCGTCCTCACTGTGATAGAATACTTCCCCTGTCCACACTGTGATAGAACTGTTCCCCTGTCCTCACTGTGATAGGCGGAACAGTTCTATCAAAGTGAGGACGGGGGAACAGTTCAATTACCGTGAGGACAGTTCCCCCGTCCTCACTCTGATAGAAATGTTTCCCCTGTCCTCACTGTGATAGAACAGATCCTCTGTCCTCACTGTTATAGCACAGTTCCCCTGTCCTGACAGTGACAGAACAGTTCCCCCAATTTCACTGTGATAGAACAGTTCCCCGTCCTCACTGTGATAGAACAGTTCCCCTGTCCTAACTGTGATAGAACAGTTCCCCGTCCTCTCTGTGACAGAACAGTTCCCCAGTCATCACTGTGATAGAACAGTTCCCCTATCCACACTGTGATTGAATAGTTCCCCTGTCCACACTGTGATAGAACAGTTCCCCCGTCCTCACTCTGATAGAAATGTTTCCCCTGTCCTCACTGTGATAGAACTTATCCTCTGTCCTCACTGTGATAGCACAGTTCCCCTGTCCTGACAGTGACAGAACAGTTCCCCCAGTTTCACTGTGATAGAACAGTTCCCCCGACCTCACTGTGATAGAACAGTTCCCCGTCCTCACTGTGATTGAACAGTTCCCCTGTCCACGCTGTGATAGAACAGTTCTCCTGTCCACACTGTGATAGAACAGTTCCCCCGTCCTCATTGTGACAGAACAGTTCCCTTGTCCATACTGTGAAAGGTCCTCACTGTGATTGAAACGTTCCCCGGTCATCACTGAGATATAACAGTTCCCCTCTCCACACTGTGATACAGCAGTTCCCCTGTTCTCACTGTGATCGAACAGTTCCCCTGTTCTCACTGTGACAGAACAGATCCCCCGTCCTCACTGTGATAGAACAGTTCCCCCGTCCTCACTGTGACAAAGCAGTTCCCCTGTCCTCACTGTGATAGAACAGTTCCTCTGTTGTCACTGTGATAGAACAGTTCCCCCGTCCTCACTGTGGAAGAACAGTTCCCCTGTCCACACTGTGACAGAACAGTTCCCCCGTCCTCACTGTGATAGAACAGTTCCCCTGTCCTCACTGTGATTGAACAGTTTCCCCTGTCCTCATTGTGATGGAACAGTTCCCCCGTCCTCATTGTGACAGGACAGTTCCCCTGTTCACACTGCGATAGAACAGTTCCTCCGTCCTCACTGTGAAAGAACATTTCCCTCTGTCCTCACTGTGGAAGAGCAGTTCTCCTGTCCTCACTGTGATAGAACCGTTCTATTGCCCTCACTGTGATAGAACAGTTCCCCCCTCCTCACTGTGGAGGAACAGTTCCCCTGTCCACACTGAGACAGAACAGTTCCCCCGTCCTCACTGTTATAGGAATGTTCCCCGTCCTCACTGTGATAGAACAGTTCCCCCTGTCCTCACTGTGATAGAGCAGTTCCCCGTCCTCACTGTGACAGAGCGGTTCCCCTGTCCTCACTGTGATAGAACAGTTCATCTGTCCTCACTGTGATAGAACAGTTCTGCTGTCCTAGCTGTGAAAGAACAGTTCCCCCGTCCTAAATGTGATAGAACAGATCCCCGGCCTCACTGTGATAGGACAGTTCCCCCGTCCTCTCTGTGATAGAACAGTTCCCCCGTCCACACTGTGCTAGAACAGTTCCCCCGTCATCTCTGTGACAGAACATTTCCCCCGTCCTCACTGAGTTTGAAACGTTCCCCTGTCCTCACTGTGATAGAACAGTTCCCCCGGTCATCAATGTGATAGGACAGTTCCCCCGTCCTCTCTGTGATAGAACAGTTCCCCCGTCCACACTGTGCTAGAACAGTTCCCCCGTCATCTCTGTGACAGAACATTTCCCCCGTCCTCACTGAGTTTGAAACGTTCCCCTGTCCTCACTGTGATAGAACAGTTCCCCCGGTCATCACTGTGATAGAACAGTTCCCCTGTCCACACTGTGATAGAACAGTTCCCCGTCCTCTCTGTGACAGAACAGTTCCCCAGTCATCACTGTGATAGAACAGTTCCCCTATCCACACTGTGATTGAATAGTTCCCCTGTCCACACTGTGATAGAACAGTTCCCCCGTCCTCACTCTGATAGAAATGTTTCCCCTGTCCTCACTGTGATAGAACTTATCCTCTGTCCTCACTGTGATAGCACAGTTCCCCTGTCCTGACAGTGACAGAACAGTTCCCCCAGTTTCACTGTGATTGAACAGTTCCCCCGACCTCACTGTGATAGAACAGTTCCCCGTCCTCACTGTGATTGAACAGTTCCCCTGTCCACGCTGTGATAGAACAGTTCTCCTGTCCACACTGTGATAGAACAGTTCCCCCGTCCTCATTGTGACAGAACAGTTCCCTTGTCCATACTGTGAAAGGTCCTCACTGTGATTGAAACGTTCCCCGGTCATCACTGAGATATAACAGTTCCCCTCTCCACACTGTGATACAGCAGTTCCCCTGTTCTCACTGTGATCGAACAGTTCCCCTGTTCTCACTGTGACAAAGCAGTTCCCCTGTCCTCACTGTGATAGAACAGTTCCTCTGTTGTCACTGTGATAGAACAGTTCCCCTGTCCTCACTGTGGAAGAACAGTTCCCCTGTCCACACTGTGACAGAACAGTTCCCCCGTCCTCACTGTGATAGAACAGTTCCCCTGTCCTCACTGTGATTGAACAGTTTCCCCTGTCCTCATTGTGATGGAACAGTTCCCCCGTCCTTATTGTGACAGGACAGTTCCCCTGTTCACACTGCGATAGAACAGTTCCTCCGTCCTCACTGTGAAAGAACATTTCCCTCTGTCCTCACTGTGGAAGAGCAGTTCTCCTGTCCTCACTGTGATAGAACAGTTCCCCTGTCCACACTGTGAGAGAACAGTTCCCCCGTCCTCATTGTGACAGACCAGTTCCCTTGTCCACACTGTGAAAGAACAGTTCACCCGTCCTGACTGTGATGAAAACGTTCCCCTGTCCTCACTGTAATAGAACTGTTCCCCCTGTCCTCACTGTGATAGAACAGTTCCCCCGTCCTCACTGTGCTAGAACACTTTCTCCGTCCACACTGTGACAGAACAGTTTCCCCGTCCTGACTGTTATAGAACTGTTCCCCTTGTACTCACTGTGATAGAACAGTTCCCCTGTCCTCACTGCGATAGAACAGTTCCCCTGTCCTCACTGTGATAGAACAGTTCCCCAATCCTCACTGTGACAGAACAGTTCCCCCGTCCTCACTGCGATAGAACAGTTCCCCGTCCTCACTGTGACAGAACCGTTCTATTGCCCTCACTGTGATAGAACAGTTCCCCTGTCCACACTGTGATAGAATAGTTCCCCCGTCCTCATTGTGACAGACCAGATCCCTTGTCCACACTGTGATTGAACAGTTCCACCGTCCTCACTGTGATGGAACAGTTCCCGTCCTTACTGTGATAGAACAGTTCCCCCGTCATCTCTGTGACAGAACATTTCCCCCGTCCTCACTGAGTTTGAAACGTTCCCCCGTCCTCACTGTGATAGAACAGTTCCCCTGGTCCTCACTGTGATAGAACAGTTCCCCGGTCATCACGGTGATAGAACAGTTCCCCTCTCCACACTGTGATAGAATGCTTCCCCTGTCCACACTGTGATAGAACAGTTCCCCTGTCCTCACTGTGATAGGCGGAACAGTTCTACCAAAGTGAGGACGGGGGAACAGTTCAATCACCATGAGGACAGTTCCTCCGTCCTCACTGTGATAGAAATGTTTCCCCTGTCCTCACTGTGATAGAACAGATCCTCTGTCCTCACTGTGATAGCACAGTTCCCCTGTCCTGACAGTGACAGAACAGTTCCCCCAGTTTCACTGTGATAGAACAGTTCCCCGTCCTCACTGTGATAGAACAGTTCCCCTGTCCTCACTGTGATAGAACAGCTCCCCCGTCCTCACTGTGATAGAACAGTTCCCCTGTCCTCACTGTGATAGAACAGTTCCCCGTCCTCACTGTGATAGAACAGTTCCCCGACCTCACTGTGATAGAACAGTTCCCCGTCCTCACTGTGATAGAACAGATCCCCTGTCCTCACTGTGATAGAACAGTTCCCCGTCCTCACTGTGATAGAACAGTTCCCCGTCCTCACTGTGATAGAACAGTTCCCCCGTCCACACTGTGATAGAACAGTTCCCCGTCCTCACTGTGATAGAACAGTTCTATTGTCCTCACTGTGATAGAACAGTTCCTCCATCCTCACTGTGTTAGTACAGTTCCCCTGTACTCACTGTGATAGAAGCACTGCCCCGTCCTCACTGTGACAGAACAGTTCCGTTGTCCTCACTGTGATAGAACATTTCCACTGTTGTCACTGTGTTAGAACAGTTCCCCCGTCCTCACTGTGAAAGAACAGTTCCCTCTTTCTAACTGTGATAGAACAGATCCCTTGTCCACACTGTGATAGGACAGTTCCCCCGTCCTCTCTGTGATAGAACAGTTCCCCCGTCCACACTGTGCTAGAACAGTTCCCCCGTCATCTCTGTGACAGAACATTTCCCCCGTCCTCACTGAGTTTGAAACGTTCCCCTGTCCTCACTGTGATAGAACAGTTCCCCCGGTCATCACTGTGATAGAACAGTTCCCCTGTCCACACTGTGATAGAACAGTTCCCCGTCCTCACTGTAACAGAACAGTTCCCCGTCCTCTCTGTGACAGAACAGTTCCCCAGTCATCACTGTGATAGAACAGTTTACCCGCCCTCACTGTGATAGAATACTTCCCCTGTCCACACTGTGATAGAACTGTTCCCCTGTCCTCACTGTGATAGGCGGAACAGTTCTATCAAAGTGAGGACGGGGGAACAGTTCAATTACCGTGAGGACAGTTCCCCCGTCCTCACTCTGATAGAAATGTTTCCCCTGTCCTCACTGTGATAGAACAGATCCTCTGTCCTCACTGTGATAGCACAGTTCCCCTGTCCTGACAGTGACAGAACAGTTCCCCCAATTTCACTGTGATAGAACAGTTCCCCGTCCTCACTGTGATAGAACAGTTCCCCTGTCCTAACTGTGATAGAACAGTTCCCCGTCCTCTCTGTGACAGAACAGTTCCCCAGTCATCACTGTGATAGAACAGTTCCCCTATCCACACTGTGATTGAATAGTTCCCCTGTCCACACTGTGATAGAACAGTTCCCCCGTCCTCACTCTGATAGAAATGTTTCCCCTGTCCTCACTGTGATAGAACTTATCCTCTGTCCTCACTGTGATAGCACAGTTCCCCTGTCCTGACAGTGACAGAACAGTTCCCCCAGTTTCACTGTGATAGAACAGTTCCCCCGACCTCACTGTGATAGAACAGTTCCCCGTCCTCACTGTGATTGAACAGTTCCCCTGTCCACGCTGTGATAGAACAGTTCTCCTGTCCACACTGTGATAGAACAGTTCCCCCGTCCTCATTGTGACAGAACAGTTCCCTTGTCCATACTGTGAAAGGTCCTCACTGTGATTGAAACGTTCCCCGGTCATCACTGAGATATAACAGTTCCCCTCTCCACACTGTGATACAGCAGTTCCCCTGTTCTCACTGTGATCGAACAGTTCCCCTGTTCTCACTGTGACAGAACAGATCCCCCGTCCTCACTGTGATAGAACAGTTCCCCCGTCCTCACTGTGACAAAGCAGTTCCCCTGTCCTCACTGTGATAGAACAGTTCCTCTGTTGTCACTGTGATAGAACAGTTCCCCTGTCCTCACTGTGGAAGAACAGTTCCCCTGTCCACACTGTGACAGAACAGTTCCCCCGTCCTCACTGTGATAGAACAGTTCCCCTGTCCTCACTGTGATTGAACAGTTTCCCCTGTCCTCATTGTGATGGAACAGTTCCCCCGTCCTTATTGTGACAGGACAGTTCCCCTGTTCACACTGCGATAGAACAGTTCCTCCGTCCTCACTGTGAAAGAACATTTCCCTCTGTCCTCACTGTGGAAGAGCAGTTCTCCTGTCCTCACTGTGATAGAACAGTTCCCCTGTCCACACTGTGAGAGAACAGTTCCCCCGTCCTCATTGTGACAGACCAGTTCCCTTGTCCACACTGTGAAAGAACAGTTCACCCGTCCTGACTGTGATGAAAACGTTCCCCTGTCCTCACTGTAATAGAACTGTTCCCCCTGTCCTCACTGTGATAGAACAGTTCCCCCGTCCTCACTGTGCTAGAACACTTTCTCCGTCCACACTGTGACAGAACAGTTTCCCCGTCCTGACTGTTATAGAACTGTTCCCCTTGTACTCACTGTGATAGAACAGTTCCCCTGTCCTCACTGCGATAGAACAGTTCCCCTGTCCTCACTGTGATAGAACAGTTCCCCAATCCTCACTGTGACAGAACAGTTCCCCCGTCCTCACTGTGATAGAACAGTTCCCCTGGTCCTCACTGTGATAGAACAGTTCCCCGGTCATCACTGTGATAGAACAGTTCCCCTCTCCACACTGTGATAGAATGCTTCCCCTGTCCACACTGTGATAGAACAGTTCCCTTGTCCTCACTGTGATAGGCGGAACAGTTCTACCAAAGTGAGGACGGGGGAACAGTTCAATCACCATGAGGACAGTTCCTCCGTCCTCACTGTGATAGAAATGTTTCCCCTGTCCTCACTGTGATAGAACAGATCCTCTGTCCTCACTGTGATAGCACAGTTCCCCTGTCCTGACAGTGACAGAACAGTTCCCCCAGTTTCACTGTGATAGAACAGTTCCCCGTCCTCACTGTGATAGAACAGTTCCCCTGTCCTCACTGTGATAGAACAGCTCCCCCGTCCTCACTGTGATAGAACAGTTCCCCTGTCCTCACTGTGATAGAACAGTTCCCCGTCCTCACTGTGATAGAACAGTTCCCCGACCTCACTGTGATAGAACAGTTCCCCGTCCTCACTGTGATAGAACAGATCCCCTGTCCTCACTGTGATAGAACAGTTCCCCGTCCTCACTGTGATAGAACAGTTCCCCGTCCTCACTGTGATAGAACAGTTCCCCCGTCCACACTGTGATAGAACAGTTCCCCGTCCTCACTGTGATAGAACAGTTCTATTGTCCTCACTGTGATAGAACAGTTCCTCCATCCTCACTGTGTTAGTACAGTTCCCCTGTACTCACTGTGATAGAAGCACTGCCCCGTCCTCACTGTGACAGAACAGTTCCGTTGTCCTCACTGTGATAGAACATTTCCACTGTTGTCACTGTGTTAGAACAGTTCCCCCGTCCTCACTGTGAAAGAACAGTTCCCTCTTTCTAACTGTGATAGAACAGATCCCTTGTCCACACTGTGACAGAACAGTTCCCCTGTCCTCTCTGTGATAGAACTGTTCCCCTGTCCTCACTGTGATACAAAAGTCCCCCTGTCCTCACTGTGATAGAACAGTTCCCCTGTCCTCACTGTCACAGAACAGATCACCGGTCTCACTGTGACAGAACGGTTCCCCCGTCCTCACTTTGATAGAACATTTCCCCCGTCCTCACTGTGATTGAACATTTCCCCTGTCCACGCTGTGAGAGAACAGTTGCCCTGTCCTGACTCTGATAGAACAGTTCCCCTGTTGTCACTGTGATAGAACAGTTCCCCCGTCCTCACTGTGATTGAACAGTTTCCCCATCCTCATTGTGATAGAACAGTTCCCCTGTCCTCATTGTGATAGATCAGTTCCCCCGTCCACACTGTGATGGAACAGTTCCCCCGTCCTCATTGTGACAGGACAGTTCCCCTGTCCACACTGTGAGAGAACAGTACCCCCATCCTCACTGTGATAGAACAGTTCCTCCGTCCTCACTGTGAAAGAACATTTCCCTCTGTCCTCACTGTGGAAGAGCAGTTCTCCTGTCCTCACTGTGATAGAACAGTTCCCCTGTCCTAACTGTGAGAGAACAGTTCCCCTGTCCACACTGTGATAGAACAGTTCCCCCGTCCTCATTGTAATACAGCAGTTCCCCTGTTCTCACTGTGATAGAACAGTTCCCCGGTCCACACTGCGATAGAACAGTTCCCCCGTCCTCACTGTGACAGAACCGTTCTATTGCCCTCACTGTGATAGAACAGTTCCCCCCTCCTCACTGTGGAAGGACAGTTCCCCTGTCCACACTGAGACAGAACAGTTCCCCCGTCCTCACTCTTATAGGAATGTTCCCCGTCCTCACTGTGATAGAACAGTTCCCCCTGTCCTCACTGTGATAGAGCAGTTCCCCGTCCTCACTGTGACAGAGCGGTTCCCCTGTCCTCACTGTGATAGAACAGTTCATCTGTCCTCACTGTGATAGAACAGTTCTGCTGTCCTAGCTGTGAAAGAACAGTTCCCCCATCCTAAATGTGATAGAACAGATCCCCGGCCTCACTGTGATAGGACAGTTCCCCCGTCCTCTCTGTGATAGAACAGTTCCCCCGTCCACACTGTGCTAGAACAGTTCCCCCGTCATCTCTGTGACAGAACATTTCCCCCGTCCTCACTGAGTTTGAAACGTTCCCCTGTCCTCACTGTGATAGAACAGTTCCCCCGGTCATCACTGTGATAGAACAGTTCCCCTGTCCACACTGTGATAGAACAGTTCCCCATCCTCACTGTAACAGAACAGTTCCCCGTCCTCTCTGTGACAGAACAGTTCCCCAGTCATCACTGTGATAGAACAGTTTACCCGTCCTCACTGTGATAGAATACTTCCCCTGTCCACACTGTGATAGAACAGTTCCCCGTCCTCACTGTGATAGAACAGTTCCCCTTCCTCACTGTGATAGAACAGTTCCCCTGTCCTCACTGTGACAGAACAGATCCCCTGTCCTCACTGTTATAGAACAGTTCCCCGTGCTCACTGTGATAGAACAGTTTCCCCGTCCTCACTGAGATTGAAACGTTCCCCCGTCCTAACTGTGATAGAACTGTTCCCCCTGTCCTCACTGTGATAGAACAGATCCTCTGTCCTCACTGTGATAGCACAGTTCCCCAGCCTGACAGTGACAGAACAGTTCCCCCAGTTTCACTGTGATAGCACAGTTCCCATGTCCACACTGTGATAGAACAGTTCCCCGTCCTCACTGTAATAGAACAGTTCCCCTGTCCTCTCTGTGATAGAACAGTTCCCCTGTCCTCACTGTGATAGAACAGTTCTGTTGTCCTCACTGTGATAGAACAGATTCCCCGTCCTCTTTGTGATAGAACAGTTCCCCTGTCCTAACTGTGATAGAACACTTTCTCCGTCCACACTGTGACAGAACAGTTCCCCCGTCCTGACTGTTACAGAACTGTTCCCCCTGTACTCACTGTGATAGAACAGTTCCCCTGTCCTCACTGCGATAGATCAGTTCCCCCGTCCACACTGTGATAGAACAGTTCCCCTATCCTCACTGTGACAGAACAGTTCCCCGGTCCACACTGCGATAGAACAGTTCCCCGTCCTCACTGTGACAGAACCGTTCTATTGCCCTCACTGTGATAGAACAGTTCCCCTGTCCACACTGTGATAGAATAGTTCCCCCGTCCTCATTGTGACAGACCAGTTCCCTTGTCCACACTGTGAAAGAACAGTTCACCCGTCCTGACTGTGATGGAAACGTTCCCCTGTCCTCACTGTAATAGAACTGTTCCCCCTGTCCTCACTGTGATTGAACCGTTCCCCCGTCCTCACTGTGGAAGAACAGTTCCCCCGTCCTCACTGTGATAGAACAGTTCCCCTGTCCTCACTGTGATAGAACAGTTCCCCCGTCATCTCTGTGACAGAACATTTCCCCCGTCCTCACTGAGTTTGAAACGTTCCCCCGTCCTCACTGTGATAGAACAGTTCCCCTGGTCCTCACTGTGATAGAACAGTTCCCCGGTCATCACTGTGATAGAACAGTTCCCCTCTCCACACTGTGATAGAATACTTCCCCTGTCCACACTGTGATAGAACTGTTCCCCCGTCCTCACTGTGATAGAACAGTTCCCCTGTCCTCACTGTGATAGGCGGAACAGTTCTACCAAAGTGAGGACGGGGGAACAGTTCAATCACCGTGAGGACAGTTCCCCCGTCCTCACTGTGATAGAAATGTTTCCCCTGTCCTCACTGTGATAGAACAGTTCCCCTGTCCTGACAGTGACAGAACAGTTCCCCCAGTTTCACTGTGATAGAACAGTTCCCCGTCCTCACTGTGATAGAACAGTTCCCCTGTCCTCACTGTGATAGAACAGCTCCCCCGTCCTCACTGTGATAGAACAGTTCCCCTGTCCTCACTGTGATAGAACAGTTCCCCGACCTCACTGTGATAGAACAGTTCCCCGTCCTCACTGTGATAGAACAGATCCCCTGTCCTCACTGTGATAGAACAGTTCCCCGTCCTCACTGTGATAGAACAGTTCCCCCGTCCACACTGTGATAGAACAGTTCCCCGTCCTCACTGTGATAGAACAGTTCTATTGTCCTCACTGTGATAGAACAGTTCCTCCATCCTCACTGTGTTAGTACAGTTCCCCTGTACTCACTGTGATAGAAGCACTGCCCCGTCCTCACTGTGACAGAACAGTTCCGTTGTCCTCACTGTGATAGAACATTTCCACTGTTGTCACTGTGTTAGAACAGTTCCCCCGTCCTCACTGTGAAAGAACAGTTCCCTCTTTCTAACTGTGATAGAACAGATCCCTTGTCCACACTGTGACAGAACAGTTCCCCTGTCCTCTCTGTGATAGAACAGTTCCCCTGTCCTCACTGTGATACAAAAGTCCCCCTGTCCTCACTGTGATAGAACAGTTCCCCCGTCCTCACTGTGATTGAACATTTCCCCTGTCCACGCTGTGAGAGAACAGTTCCCCTGTCCAGACTCTGATAGAACAGTTCCCCTGTTGTCACTGTGATAGAACAGTTCCCCCGTCCTCACTGTGGAAGAACAGTTCCCCTGTCCACACTGTGACAGAACAGTTCCCCTGTCCTCACTGTGATTGAACAGTTTCCCCATCCTCATTGTGATAGAACAGTTCCCCTGTCCTCATTGTGATAGATCAGTTCCCCCGTCCACACTGTGATGGAACAGTTCCCCCGTCCTCATTGTGACAGGACAGTTCCCCTGTCCTCACTGTGATAGAACAGTTCCTCCGTCCTCACTGTCAAAGAACATTTCCCTCTGTCCTCACTGTGGAAGAGCAGTTCTCCTGTCCTCACTGTGATAGAACAGTTCCCCTGTCCTAACTGTGAGAGAACAGTTCCCCTGTCCTCACTGTGATTGAACAGTTTCCCCATCCTCATTGTGATAGAACAGTTCCCCTGTCCACACTGTGATAGAACAGTTCCCCCGTCCTCATTGTAATACAGCAGTTCCCCTGTTCTCACTGTGATAGAACAGTTCCCCGGTCCACACTGCGATAGAACAGTTCCCCCGTCCTCACTGTGACAGAACCGTTCTATTGCCCTCACTGTGATAGAACAGTTCCCCCCTCCTCACTGTGGAGGAACAGTTCCCCTGTCCACACTGAGACAGAACAGTTCCCCCGTCCTCACTCTTATAGGAATGTTCCCCGTCCTCACTGTGATAGAACAGTTCCCCCTGTCCTCACTGTGATAGAGCAGTTCCCCGTCCTCACTGTGACAGAGCGGTTCCCCTGTCCTCACTGTGATAGAACAGTTCATCTGTCCTCACTGTGATAGAACAGTTCTGCTGTCCTAGCTGTGAAAGAACAGTTCCCCCGTCCTAAATGTGATAGAACAGATCCCCGGCCTCACTGTGATAGGACAGTTCCGCCGTCATCTCTGTGACAGAACATTTCCCCCGTCCTCACTGAGTTTGAAACGTTCCCCTGTCCTCACTGTGATAGAACAGTTCCCCCGGTCATCACTGTGATAGAACAGTTCCCCTGTCCACACTGTGATAGAACAGTTCCCCGTCCTCACTGTAACAGAACAGTTCCCCGTCCTCTCTGTGACAGAACAGTTCCCCAGTCATCACTGTGATAGAACAGTTTACCCGTCCTCACTGTGATAGAATACTTCCCCTGTCCACACTGTGATAGAACTGTTCCCCTGTCCTCACTGTGATAGGCGGAACAGTTCTATCAAAGTGAGGACGGGGGAACAGTTCAATTACCGTGAGGACAGTTCCCCCGTCCTCACTCTGATAGAAATGTTTCCCCTGTCCTCACTGTGATAGAACAGATCCTCTGTCCTCACTGTGATAGCACAGTTCCCCTGTCCTGACAGTGACAGAACAGTTCCCCCAATTTCACTGTGATAGAACAGTTCCCCGTCCTCACTGTGATAGAACAGTTCCCCTGTCCTAACTGTGATAGAACAGTTCCCCTGTCCACACTGTGATAGAACAGTTCCCCGTCCTCTCTGTGACAGAACAGTTCCCCAGTCATCACTGTGATAGAACAGTTCCCCTATCCACACTGTGATTGAATAGTTCCCCTGTCCACACTGTGATAGAACAGTTCCCCCGTCCTCACTCTGATAGAAATGTTTCCCCTGTCCTCACTGTGATAGAACAGATCCTCTGTCCTCACTGTGATAGCACAGTTCCCCTGTCCTGACAGTGACAGAACAGTTCCCCCAGTTTCACTGTGATAGAACAGTTCCCCCGACCTCACTGTGATAGAACAGTTCCCCGTCCTCACTGTGATTGAACAGTTCCCCTGTCCTCACTGTGATAGAACAGTTCCCCCGTCCTCACTCTGATAGAAATGTTTCCCCTGTCCTCACTGTGATAGAACAGATCCTCTGTCCTCACTGTGATAGCACAGTTCCCCTGTCCTGACAGTGACAGAACAGTTCCCCCAGTTTCACTGTGATAGAACAGTTCCCCCGACCTCACTGTGATAGAACAGTTCCCCGTCCTCACTGTGATTGAACAGTTCCCCTGTCCTCACTGTGACAGAACAGTTCTATTGTCCTCACTGTGATAGAACAGTTCCTCCATCCTCACTGTGTTATTACAGTTCCCCTGTACTCACTGTGATAGAAGCACTGCCCCGTCCTCACTGTGACAGAACAGTTCCGTTGTCCTCACTGTGATAGAACATTTCCACTGTTGTCACTGTGTTAGAACAGTTCCCCTGTACTCACTGTGAAAGAACAGTTCCCTCTTTCTAACTGTGATAGAACAGATCCCTTGTCCTCACTGTCACAGAAGAGATCCCCGGTCTCACTGTGACAGAACGGTTCCCCCGTCCTCACTTTGATAGAACATTTCCCCCGTCCTCACTGTGATTGAACAGTTCCCCTGTCCACGCTGTGATAGAACAGTTCTCCTGTCCACACTGTGATAGAACAGTTCCCCCGTCCTCATTGTGACAGAACAGTTCCCTTGTCCATACTGTGAAAGGTCCTCACTGTGATTGAAACGTTCCCCGGTCATCACTGAGATATAACAGTTCCCCTCTCCACACTGTGATACAGCAGTTCCCCTGTTCTCACTGTGATCGAACAGTTCCCCTGTTCACACTGTGATGGAACAGTTCCCCAGTCCTCACTGTGACAGAACAGTTCTATTGCCCTCACTGTGATAGAACCGTTCTCCCCCCCTCACTGTTGAAGAACAGTTCCCCTGTCCTCACTGTGACAGAACAGATCCCCCGTCCTCACTGTGATAGAACAGTTCCCCCGTCCTCACTGTGACAAAGCAGTTCCCCTGTCCTCACTGTGATAGAACAGTTCCTCTGTTGTCACTGTGATAGAACAGTTCCCCCGTCCTCACTGTGGAAGAACAGTTCCCCTGTCCTCACTGTGATTGAACAGTTTCCCCTGTCCTCATTGTGATGGAACAGTTCCCCCGTCCTCATTGTGACAGGACAGTTCCCCTGTTCACACTGCGATGGAACAGTTCCTCCGTCCTCACTGTGAAAGAACATTTCCCTCTGTCCTCACTGTGGAAGAGCAGTTCTCCTGTCCTCACTGTGATAGAACAGTTCCCCTGTCCACACTGTGAGAGAACAGTTCCCCCGTCCTCATTGTGACAGACCAGTTCCCTTGTCCACACTGTGAAAGAACAGTTCACCCGTCCTGACTGTGATGAAAACGTTCCCCTGTCCTCACTGTAATAGAACTGTTCCCCCTGTCCTCACTGTGATAGAACAGTTCCCCCGTCCTCACTGTGCTAGAACACTTTCTCCGTCCACACTGTGACAGAACAGTTTCCCCGTCCTGACTGTTATAGAACTGTTCCCCTTGTACTCACTGTGATAGAACAGTTCCCCTGTCCTCACTGCGATAGAACAGTTCCCCTGTCCTCACTGTGATAGAACAGTTCCCCAATCCTCACTGTGACAGAACAGTTCCCCCGTCCTCACTGCGATAGAACAGTTCCCCGTCCTCACTGTGACAGAACCGTTCTATTGCCCTCACTGTGATAGAACAGTTCCCCTGTCCACACTGTGATAGAATAGTTCCCCCGTCCTCATTGTGACAGACCAGATCCCTTGTCCACACTGTGATTGAACAGTTCCACCGTCCTCACTGTGATGGAACAGTTCCCGTCCTTACTGTGATAGAACATTTCCCCCGTCATCTCTGTGACAGAACATTTCCCCCGTCCTCACTGAGTTTGAAACCTTCCCCCGTCCTCACTGTGATAGAACAGTTCCCCTGGTCCTCACTGTGATAGAACAGTTCCCCGGTCATCACTGTGATAGAACAGTTCCCCTGTCCTCACTGTGATAGGCGGAACAGTTCTACCAAAGTGAGGACGGGGGAACAGTTCAATCACCATGAGGACAGTTCCTCCGTCCTCACTGTGATAGAAATGTTTCCCCTGTCCTCACTGTGATAGAACAGATCCTCTGTCCTCACTGTGATAGCACAGTTCCCCTGTCCTGACAGTGACAGAACAGTTCCCCCAGTTTCACTGTGATAGAACAGTTCCCCGTCCTCACTGTGATAGAACAGTTCCCCTGTCCTCACTGTGATAGAACAGCTCCCCCGTCCTCACTGTGATAGAACAGTTCCCCTGTCCTCACTGTGATAGAACAGTTCCCCGTCCTCACTGTGATAGAACAGTTCCCCGACCTCACTGTGATAGAACAGTTCCCCGTCCTCACTGTGATAGAACAGATCCCCTGTCCTCACTGTGATAGAACAGTTCCCCGTCCTCACTGTGATAGAACAGTTCCCCGGTCCACACTGTGATAGAACAGTTCCCCGTCCTCACTGTGATAGAACAGTTCCCCGGTCCACACTGTGATAGAACAGATCCCCTGTCCTCACTGTGATAGAACAGTTCCCCTGTCCTCACTGTGATAGAACAGTTCTATTGTCCTCACTGTGATAGAACAGTTCCTCCATCCTCACTGTGTTAGTACAGTTCCCCTGTACTCACTGTGATAGAAGCACTGCCCCGTCCTCACTGTGACAGAACAGTTCCGTTGTCCTCACTGTGATAGAACATTTCCACTGTTGTCACTGTGTTAGAACAGTTCCCCCGTCCTCACTGTGAAAGAACAGTTCCCTCTTTCTAACTGTGATAGAACAGATCCCTTGTCCACACTGTGACAGAACAGTTCCCCTGTCCTCTCTGTGATAGAACTGTTCCCCTGTCCTCACTGTGATACAAAAGTCCCCCTGTCCTCACTGTGATAGAACAGTTCCCCTGTCCTCACTGTCACAGAACAGATCCCCGGTCTCACTGTGACAGAACGGTTCCCCCGTCCTCACTTTGATAGAACATTTCCCCCGTCCTCACTGTGATTGAACATTTCCCCTGTCCACGCTGTGAGAGAACAGTTGCCCTGTCCTGACTCTGATAGAACAGTTCCCCTGTTGTCACTGTGATAGAACAGTTCCCCCGTCCTCACTGTGGAAGAACGGTTCCCCTGTCCACACTGTGACAGAACAGTTCCCCTGTCCTCACTGTGATTGAACAGTTTCCCCATCCTCATTGTGATAGAACAGTTCCCCTGTCCTCATTGTGAAAGATCAGTTCCCCCGTCCACACTGTGATGGAACAGTTCCCCCGTCCTCATTGTGACAGGACAGTTCCCCTGTCCACACTGTGAGAGAACAGTTCCCCCATCCTCACTGTGATAGAACAGTTCCCCTGTCCACACTGTGATAGAACAGTTCCCCCGTCCTCATTGTAATACAGCATTTCCCCTGTTCTCACTGTGATAGAACAGTTCCCCGGTCCACACTGCGATAGAACAGTTCCCCTGTCCTCACTGTGACAGAACCGTTCTATTGCCCTCACTGTGATAGAACAGTTCCCCCCTCCTCACTGTGGAAGAACAGTTCCCCTGTCCACACTGAGACAGAACAGTTCCCCCGTCCTCACTCTTATAGGAATGTTCCCCGTCCTCACTGTGATAGAACAGTTCCCCCTGTCCTCACTGTGATAGAGCAGTTCCCCGTCCTCACTGTGACAGAGCGGTTCCCCTGTCCTCACTGTGATAGAACAGTTCATCTGTCCTCACTGTGATAGAACAGTTCTGCTGTCCTAGCTGTGAAAGAACAGTTCCCCCATCCTAAATGTGATAGAACAGATCCCCGGCCTCACTGTGATAGGACAGTTCCCCCGTCCTCTCTGTGATAGAACAGTTCCCCCGTCCACACTGTGCTAGAACAGTTCCCCCGTCATCTCTGTGACAGAACATTTCCCCCGTCCTCACTGAGTTTGAAACGTTCCCCTGTCCTCACTGTGATAGAACAGTTCCCCCGGTCATCACTGTGATAGAACAGTTCCCCTGTCCACACTGTGATAGAACAGTTCCCCGTCCTCACTGTAACAGAACAGTTCCCCGTCCTCTCTGTGACAGAACAGTTCCCCAGTCATCACTGTGATAGAACAGTTTACCCGTCCTCACTGTGATAGAATACTTCCCCTGTCCACACTGTGATAGAACAGTTCCCCGTCCTCACTGTGATAGAACAGTTCCCCGTCCTCACTGTGATAGAACAGTTCCCCTGTCCTCACTGTGACAGAACAGATCCCCTGTCCTCACTGTTATAGAACAGTTCCCCGTGCTCACTGTGATAGAACAGTTTCCCCGTCCTCACTGAGATTGAAACGTTCCCCCGTCCTAACTGTGATAGAACTGTTCCCCCTGTCCTCACTGTGATAGAACAGATCCTCTGTCCTCACTGTGATAGCACAGTTCCCCTGTCCTGACAGTGACAGAACAGTTCCCCCAGTTTGACTGTGATAGAACAGTTCCCCGTCCTCACTGTGATAGCACAGTTCCCCTGTCCTGACAGTGACAGAACAGTTCCCCCAGTTTCACTGTGATAGCACAGTTCCCATGTCCACACTGTGATAGAACAGTTCCCCGTCCTCACTGTGATAGAACAGTTCCCCTGTCCTCTCTGTGATAGAACAGTTCCCCTGTCCTCACTGTGATAGAACAGTTCTATTGTCCTCACTGTGATAGAACAGTTCCTCCATCCTCACTGTGTTAGTACAGTTCCCCTGTACTCACTGTGATAGAAGCACTGCCCCGTCCTCACTGTGACAGAACAGTTCCGTTGTCCTCACTGTGATGGAACATTTCCACTGTTGTCACTGTGTTAGAACAGTTCCCCTGTACTCACTGTGAAAGAACAGTTCCCTCTTTCTAACTGTGATAGAACAGATCCCTTGTCCACACTGTGACAGAACAGTTCCCCTGTCCTTTCTGTGACAGAACAGATCCCCGGTCTCACTGTGACAGAACGGTTCCCCCGTCCTCACTTTGATAGAACATTTCCCCCGTCCTCACTGTGATTGAACAGTTCCCCTGTCCACGCTGTGATAGAACAGTTCTCCTGTCCACACTGTGATAGAACAGTTCCCCCGTCCTCATTGTGACAGAACAGTTCCCTTGTCCATACTGTGAAAGGTCCTCACTGTGATTGAAACTTTCCCCGGTCATCACAGAGATATAACTGTTCCCCTCTCCACACTGTGATACAGCAGTTCCCCTTTTCTCACTGTGATCGAACAGTTCCCCTGTTCTCACTGTGATAGAACAGTTCCCCTGCCCTCTCTGTGATAGAACAGTTCCCCCGTCCTCACTGTTATAGAACAGTTCCCCTGTCCTCACTGCGATAGAACAGTTCCCCCGGTCTCACTGTGATGGAACAGTTCCCTTGGCCAAACTGTGATGGAACAGTTCCCCCGTCCTCACTGTGATAGAACAGTTCCCCCGTCCCCACTGTGATAGAACATTTCCCCCATCCTCACTGTGATAGAACAGTTCCCCGGTCCTCACTGTTATAGAACAGTTCCCCCGTCCTCACTGTTATAGAACTGATCCCCCTGTCCTCACTGTGATAGAACAGTTCCTCCGTCCTTATTGTGATGGAACTGATCCCCCTGTCCTCACTCTGACAGAAGTGATCCCCCTGTCCTCACTGTGATAGAACTCATCCCCCTGTCCTCACTGTGATAGAACAGTTCCCCTGTCCTCACTGTGATAGAACAGTTCCCCCTGTCCTCACTGTGATAGAACAGTTTCCCGTCCTCACTGTGATAGAACTGTTCCCCCCGTCCTCTCTGTGATAGAACAGCTCCCCCGTCCCCACTGTGATAGAACATTTCCCCCATCCTCATTGTGATAGAACAGTTCCCCTGTCTTCACTGTGATAGAACAGTTCCCCCGTCCTCACTGTTATAGAACTGATCCCCCTGTCCTCACTGTGATAGAACAGTTCCCCCGTCCTCATTGTGATGGAACTGATCCCCCTGTCCTCACTCTGATAGAAGTGATCCCCCTGTCCTCACTGTGATAGAACAGTTCCCCTGTCCTCACTGTGATAGAACAGTTCCCCTGTCCTCACTGTGATAGAACAGTTCCCCTGTCCTCACTGTGATAGAACAGTTTCCCGTCCTCACTGTGATAGAACTGTTCCCCCCGTCCTCTCTGTGACAGAACAGTTTCCCCGTCCTCTCTTTGACTGAACAGTTCCCTCGTCCTCACTGTTGTAGAACAGTTCCCCTGTCCTAACTGTGATAGAACAGTTCTTAAGTCCTCACTGTCAAAATCAGTTCCCTCGTCCTCACTGTGACTGAACAGTTCCCCCGTCCTCACTGTGACAGAACAGTTCCCCTGTCCTCACTGTGCTAGAACAATTCCCCTGTACTCACTGTGACAGAACAGTTCAGCTATCCTCAATGTGTTAGAACAGTTCCCCCGTCCTCACTGTGACAGAACAGTTCCCCTGTCTTTTCTGTGACAGAACAGTTGCCCCGTCCTAACTGTGATAGAACAGTTCCCCTGTCCTCACTGTCAGAACAGATGCCCTGTCCTCTCTGTGATAGAACAGTTCCCCTGTCCTCATTGTTATAGAACTGATCCCCCTGTACTCACTGTGATAGAACAGTTCCCCCGTCCTCATTGTGATGGAACTCATCCCCCGTCCTCACTCTGATAGAACAGTTCCCCTGTCCTCACTGTGATAGAACAGTTCCCCTGTCCTCACTGTGATAGAACATTTTCCCGTCCTCACTGTGATAGAACTGTTCCCCCCGTCCTCTCCGTGACAGAACAGTTTCCCCGTCCTCTCTTTGACAGAACAGTTCCCTCGTCCTCACTGTTATAGAACAGTTCCGCTGTCCTAACTGTGATAGAACAGTTCCCCCGTCCTCACTGTGACAGAACAGTTCCCCTGTCCTCACTGTGCTAGAGCAATTCCCCTGTACTCACTGTGACAGAACAGTTCAGCTATCCTCAATGTGTTAGAACAGTTTCCCCGTCCTCACTGTGCAGAACAGTTCCCTTGTCCTCACTGTGTTAGAACAGATCCCCCGTCCTCACTGTGATTGAACAGTTCCCCTGTCCTCACTGTGATAGAACAGTTCCGCTGTCCTCACTGCAATAGAACAGTTCCCCTGTCCTCACTGTGATAGAACAGTTCCCCTGTCCTCTCTGTGATAGAACAGTTCCCCCGTCCTCACTGTGATAGAACAGTTCCCCGGTCCTCACTGTTATAGAACAGTTCCCCCATCCTCACTGTTATAGAACTGATCCCCCTGTCCTCACTGTGATAGAACAGTTCCCCCGTCCTCACTGTGATAGAACAGTTCCCCAGTCCTCGCTGTGATAGAACAGTTCCCCTGTCCTCACTGTGATAGAACAGATCCCCTGTACTCACTGTGACAGAACAGTTCCCCCGTCCTCACTGTGATGGAACAGTTCCCCAGTCCTCGCTGCGATAGAACAGTTCCCCTGTCCTCACTGTGATAGAACAGATCCCCTGTACTCACTGTGACAGAACAGTTCCCCCGTCCTCACTGTGATAGAACAGTTCCCCTGTCCTGACAGTGACAGAACAGTTCCCCCGGTCTCACTGTGATAGAACAGTACCCTTGGCCAAACTGAGATAGAACAGTTCCCCCATCCTCACTGTGATAGAACAGTTCCCCCGTCCCCACTGTGATAGAACACTTCCCCTGTCCTCACTGTGATAGAACAGTTCCCCCGTCCTCACTGTGACAGAACAGTTCCCCTGTACTCACTGTGATAGAACAGTTCCCCGTCCTCACTGTGATAGAACTGTTCCCCCCGTCCTCTCTGTGACAGAACATTTCCCCCATCCTCACTGTGATAGAACAGTTCCCCTGTCCTCACTGTGACAGAACAGTTCCCCCGTCCTCACTGCGATAGAACAGTTCCCCTGTCCTCTCTGTGATAGAACAGTTCCCCCGTCCTCACTGTGATAGAACAGTTCCCCCGTCCTCTCTGTGACAGAACAGTTCCCCCGTTCTCACTGTGATAGAACAGTTCCCCCGTTCTCACTGTGATAGAACAGTTCCCCTGTCCCCACTGTGATAGAACAGTTCCCCCGTCCTCTCTGTGATAGAACAGTTCCCCTGTCCTCACTGTTATAGAACTGATACCCCTGTCCTCACTGTGATAGAACAGTTGCCCCGTCCTCACTGTGACAGAACAGTTCCCCTGTCTTCACTGTGATAGAACAGTTCCCCCGTCCTCTCTGTGATAGAACAGTTCCCCTGTCCTCACTGTGACAGAACAGTTCCCCCGTCCTCACTGCGATAGAACAGTTCCCCCGTCCTCACTGTGATAGAACAGTTCCCCTGTCCTCTCTGTGATAGAACAGTTCCCCCGTCCTCACTGTGATAGAACAGTTCCCCGGGTCTCACTGTAATGGAACAGTTCCCCCGTCCCCACTGTGATGGAACATTTCCCCCATCCTCACTGTGATAGAACAGTTCCCCTGTCCTCACTGTTATAGAACTGATCCCCCTGTACTCACTGTGATAGAACAGTTCCCCCGTCCTCACTGTTATAGAACAGTTCCCCCGTCCTCACTGTGATAGAACAGTTCCCCTGTCCTCACTGTTATAGAACAGTTCCCCCGTCCTCACTGTTATAGAACAGTTCCGCTGTCCTAACTGTGATAGAACAGTTCCCCCGTCCTCACTGTGACTGAACAGTTCCCCTGTCCTCACTGTGCTAGAGCAATTCCCCTGTACTCACTGTGACAGAACAGTTCAGCTATCCTCAATGTGTTAGAACAGTTTCCCCGTCCTCACTGTGCAGAACAGTTCCCTTGTCCTCACTGTGTTAGAACAGTTCCCCTGTACTCACTGTGATAGAACAGTACCCTCTTTCTAATTGTCATAGGACAGATCCCTTGTCCTCACTGTGACAGAACAGTTCCCCTGTCCTCACTGTGATAGAACAGTTCCCCCGTCCTCACTGTGATAGAACAGTTCCGCTGTCCTCACTGCAATAGAACAGTTCCCCCGTCCTCACTGTGATAGAACAGTTCCCCTGTCCTCACTGTGATAGAACAGTTCCCCTGTCCTCTCTGTGATAGAACAGTTCCCCCGTCCTCACTGTGATAGAACAGCTCCCCTGTCCTCACTGCGATAGAACAGTTCCCCCGGTCTCACTGTGATGGAACAGTTCCCTTGGCCAAACCATGATGGAACAGTTCCCCCGTCCTCACTGTGATAGAACAGTTCCCCCGTCCCCACTGTGATAGAACATTTCCCCCATCCTCACTGTGATAGAACAGTTCCCCGGTCCTCACTGTTATAGAACAGTTCCCCCGTCCTCACTGTTATAGAACTGATCCCCCTGTCCTCACTGTGATAGAACAGTTCCCCCGTCCTTATTGTGATGGAACTGATCCCCCTGTCCTCACTCTGACAGAAGTGATCCCCCTGTCCTCACTGTGATAGAACTCATCCCCCTGTCCTCACTGTGATAGAACAGTTCCCCTGTCCTCACTGTGATAGAACAGTTCCCCCTGTCCTCACTGTGATAGAACAGTTTCCCGTCCTCACCGTGATAGAACTGTTCCCCCCGTCCTCTCTTTGACTGAACAGTTCCCTCGTCCTCACTGTTATAGAACAGTTCCCCTGTCCTCACTGTGATAGAACAGTTCCCCCGTCCTCACTGTGATAGAACAGTTCCCCAGTCCTCGCTGTGATAGAACAGTTCCCCTGTCCTCACTGTGATAGAACAGATCCCCTGTACTCACTGTGACAGAACAGTTCCCCCGTCCTCACTGTGATGGCACAGTTCCCCAGTCCTCGCTGTGATAGAACAGTTCCCCTGTCCTCACTGTGATAGAACAGATCCCCTGTACTCACTGTGACAGAACAGTTCCCCCGTCCTCACTGTGATAGAACAGTTCCCCTGTCCTGACAGTGACAGAACAGTTCCCCCGGTCTCACTGTGATAGAACAGTACCCTTGGCCAAACTGAGATAGAACAGTTCCCCCATCCTCACTGTGATAGAACAGTTCCCCCGTCCCCACTGTGATAGAACACTTCCCCTGTCCTCACTGTGATAGAACAGTTCCCCCGTCCTCACTGTGACAGAACAGTTCCCCTGTACTCACTGTGATAGAACAGTTCCCCGTCCTCACTGTGATAGAACTGTTCCCCCCGTCCTCTCTGTGACAGAACATTTCCCCCATCCTCACTGTGATAGAACAGTTCCCCTGTCCTCACTGTGACAGAACAGTTCCCCCGTCCTCACTGCGATAGAACAGTTCCCCTGTCCTCTCTGTGATAGAACAGTTCCCCCGTCCTCACTGTGATAGAACAGTTCCCCCGTCCTCTCTGTGACAGAACAGTTCCCCCGTTCTCACTGTGATAGAACAGTTCCCCCGTTCTCACTGTGATAGAACAGTTCCCCTGTCCCCACTGTGATAGAACAGTTCCCCCGTCCTCTCTGTGATAGAACAGTTCCCCTGTCCTCACTGTTATAGAACTGATACCCCTGTCCTCACTGTGATAGAACAGTTGCCCCGTCCTCACTGTGACAGAACAGTTCCCCTGTCTTCACTGTGATAGAACAGCTCCCCCGTCCTCTCTGTGATAGAACAGTTCCCCTGTCCTCACTGTGACAGAACAGTTCCCCCGTCCTCACTGCGATAGAACAGTTCCCCCGTCCTCACTGTGATAGAACAGTTCCCCTGTCCTCTCTGTGATAAAACAGTTCCCCCGTCCTCACTGTGATAGAACAGTTCCCCGGGTCTCACTGTAATGGAACAGTTCCCCCGTCCCCACTGTGATGGAACATTTCCCCCATCCTCACTGTGATAGAACAGTTCCCCTGTCCTCACTGTTATAGAACTGATCCCCCTGTACTCACTGTGATAGAACAGTTCCCCCGTCCTCACTGTTATAGAACAGTTCCCCCGTCCTCACTGTGATAGAACAGTTCCCCTGTCCTCACTGTTATAGAACAGTTCCCCCGTCCTCACTGTTATAGAACAGTTCCGCTGTCCTAACTGTGATAGAACAGTTCCCCCGTCCTCACTGTGACTGAACAGTTCCCCTGTCCTCACTGTGCTAGATCAATTCCCCTGTACTCACTGTGACAGAACAGTTCAGCTATCCTCAATGTGTTAGAACAGTTTCCCCGTCCTCACTGTGCAGAACAGTTCCCTTGTCCTCACTGTGTTAGAACAGTTCCCCTGTACTCACTGTGATAGAACAGTACCCTCTTTCTAATTGTCATAGGACAGATCCCTTGTCCTCACTGTGACAGAACAGTTCCCCTGTCCTCACTGTGATAGAACAGTTCCCCCGTCCTCACTGTGATAGAACAGTTCCGCTGTCCTCACTGCAATAGAACAGTTCCCCCGTCCTCACTGTGATAGAACAGTTCCCCTGTCCTCACTGTGATAGAACAGTTCCCCTGTCCTCTCTGTGATAGAACAGTTCCCCCGTCCTCACTGTGATAGAACAGCTCCCCTGTCCTCACTGCGATAGAACAGTTCCCCCGGTCTCACTGTGATGGAACAGTTCCCTTGGCCAAACCATGATGGAACAGTTCCCCCGTCCTCACTGTGATAGAACAGTTCCCCCGTCCCCACTGTGATAGAACATTTCCCCCATCCTCACTGTGATAGAACAGTTCCCCGGTCCTCACTGTTATAGAACAGTTCCCCCGTCCTCACTGTTATAGAACTGATCCCCCTGTCCTCACTGTGATAGAACAGTTCCCCCGTCCTTATTGTGATGGAACTGATCCCCCTGTCCTCACTCTGACAGAAGTGATCCCCCTGTCCTCACTGTGATAGAACTCATCCCCCTGTCCTCACTGTGATAGAACAGTTCCCCTGTCCTCACTGTGATAGAACAGTTCCCCCTGTCCTCACTGTGATAGAACAGTTTCCCGTCCTCACCGTGATAGAACTGTTCCCCCCGTCCTCTCTTTGACTGAACAGTTCCCTCGTCCTCACTGTTATAGAACAGTTCCCCTGTCCTAACTGTGATAGAACAGTTCTTAAGTCCTCACTGTCAAAATCAGTTCCCTCGTCCTCACTGTGATAGAACAGTTCCCCCGTCCTCACTGTGACAGAACAGTTCCCCTGTCCTCACTGTGCTAGAACAATTCCCCTGTACTCACTGTGACAGAACAGTTCAGCTATCCTCAATGTGTTAGAACAGTTCCCCCATCCTCACTGTGACAGAACAGTTCCCTTGTCCTCACTGTGTTAGAACAGTTCCCCTGTACTCACTGTGATAGAACAGTACCCTCTTTCTAACTGTAATAGAACAGATCCCTTGTCCACACTGTGACAGAACAGTTCCCCTGTCTTTTCTGTGACAGAACAGTTGCCCCGTCCTAACTGTGATAGAACAGTTCCCCCGTCCTCACTGCGATAGAACAGTTCCCCTGTCCTCTCTGTGATAGAACAGTTCCCCCGTCCTCACTGTGATAGAACAGTTCCCCCGTCCTCTCTGTGACAGAACAGTTCCCCCGTTCTCACTGTGATAGAACAGTTCCCCCGTTCTCACTGTGATAGAACAGTTCCCCTGTCCCAACTGTGATAGAACAGTTCCCCCGTCCTCTCTGTGATAGAACAGTTCCCCTGTCCTCACTGTTATAGAACTGATCCCCCTGTACTCACTGTGATAGAACAGTTCCCCCGTCCTAATTGTGATGGAACTGATCCCCCTGTCCTCACTGTGATAGAACAGTTCCCCTGTCCTCTCTGTGATAGAACAGTTCCCCTGTCCTCACTGTGATAGAACAGTTCCTCTGTCCTCACTGTGATAGAACATTTTCCCGTCCTCACTGTGATAGAACTGTTCCCCCCGTCCTCTCCGTGACAGAACAGTTTCCCCGTCCTCTCTTTGACAGAACAGTTCCCTCGTCCTCACTGTTATAGAACAGTTCCGCTGTCCTAACTGTGATAGAACAGTTCCGCCGTCCTCACTGTGACAGAACAGTTCCCCTGTCCTCACTGTGCTAGAGCAATTCCCCTGTACTCACTGTGACAGAACAGTTCAGCTATCCTCAATGTGTTAGAACAGTTTCCCCGTCCTCACTGTGCAGAGCAGTTCCCTTGTCCTCACTGTGTTAGAACAGATCCCCCGTCCTCACTGTGATAGAACAGTTCCCCTGTCCTCACTGTGATAGAACAGTTCCCCCGTCCTCACTGTGATAGAACAGTTCCCCTGTCCTCACTGTGATAGAACAGTTCCCCTGTCCTCTCTGTGATAGAACAGTTCCCCCGTCCTCACTGTGTTAGAACAGTTCCCCTGTCCTCACTGCGATAGAACAGTTCCCCCGGTCTCACTGTGATGGAACAGTTCCCTTGGCCAAACTGTGATGGAACAGTTCCCCCGTCCTCACTGTGATAGAACAGTTCCCCCGTCCCCACTGTGATGGAACATTTCCCCCATCCTCACTGTGATAGAACCGTTCCCCGGTCCTCACTGTTATAGAACAGTTCCCCCTTCCTCACTGTTATAGAACTGATCCCCCTGTCCTCACTGTGATAGAACAGTTCCCCCGTCCTCATTGTGATGGAACTGATCCCCCTGTCCTCACTCTGACAGAAGTGATCCCCCTGTCCTCACTGTGATAGAACAGTTCATCTGTCCTCACTGTGATAGAACAGTTCTGCTGTCCTAGCTGTGAAAGAACAGTTCCCCCATCCTAAATGTGATAGAACAGATCCCCGGCCTCACTGTGATAGGACAGTTCCCCCGTCCTCTCTGTGATAGAACAGTTCCCCCGTCCACACTGTGCTAGAACAGTTCCCCCGTCATCTCTGTGACAGAACATTTCCCCCGTCCTCACTGAGTTTGAAACGTTCCCCTGTCCTCACTGTGATAGAACAGTTCCCCCGGTCATCACTGTGATAGAACAGTTCCCCTGTCCATACTGTGATAGAACAGTTCCCCGTCCTCACTGTAACAGAACAGTTCCCCGTCCTCTCTGTGACAGAACAGTTCCCCAGTCATCACTGTGATAAAACAGTTTACCCGTCCTCACTGTGATAGAATACTTCCCCTGTCCACACTGTGATAGAACAGTTCCCCGTCCTCACTGTGATAGAACAGTTCCCCGTCCTCACTGTGATAGAACAGTTCCCCTGTCCTCACTGTGACAGAACAGATCCCCTGTCCTCACTGTTATAGAACAGTTCCCCGTGCTCACTGTGATAGAACAGTTTCCCCGTCCTCACTGAGATTGAAACGTTCCCCCGTCCTAACTGTGATAGAACTGTTCCCCCTGTCCTCACTGTGATAGAACAGATCCTCTGTCCTCACTGTGATAGCACAGTTCCCCTGTCCTGACAGTGACAGAACAGTTCCCCCAGTTTGACTGTGATAGAACAGTTCCCCGTCCTCACTGTGATAGCACAGTTCCCCTGTCCTGACAGTGACAGAACAGTTCCCCCAGTTTCACTGTGATAGCACAGTTCCCATGTCCACACTGTGATAGAACAGTTCCCCGTCCTCACTGTGATAGAACAGTTCCCCTGTCCTCTCTGTGATAGAACAGTTCCCCTGTCCTCACTGTGATAGAACAGTTCTATTGTCCTCACTGTGATAGAACAGTTCCTCCATCCTCACTGTGTTAGTACAGTTCCCCTGTACTCACTGTGATAGAAGCACTGCCCCGTCCTCACTGTGACAGAACAGTTCCGTTGTCCTCACTGTGATGGAACATTTCCACTGTTGTCACTGTGTTAGAACAGTTCCCCTGTACTCACTGTGAAAGAACAGTTCCCTCTTTCTAACTGTGATAGAACAGATCCCTTGTCCACACTGTGACAGAACAGTTCCCCTGTCCTTTCTGTGACAGAACAGTTGCCCCGTCCTGACTGTGATACAACAGTCCCCCTGTCCTCACTGTGATAGAACAGTTCCCCTGTCCTCACTGTCACAGAACAGATCCCCGGTCTCACTGTGACAGAACGGTTCCCCCGTCCTCACTTTGATAGAACATTTCCCCCGTCCTCACTGTGATTGAACAGTTCCCCTGTCCACGCTGTGATAGAACAGTTCTCCTGTCCACACTGTGATAGAACAGTTCCCCCGTCCTCATTGTGACAGAACAGTTCCCTTGTCCATACTGTGAAAGGTCCTCACTGTGATTGAAACGTTCCCCGGTCATCACAGAGATATAACTGTTCCCCTCTCCACACTGTGATACAGCAGTTCCCCTTTTCTCACTGTGATCGAACAGTTCCCCTGTTCTCACTGTGATAGAACAGTTCCCCTGCCCTCTCTGTGATAGAACAGTTCCCCCGTCCTCACTGTTATAGAACAGTTCCCCTGTCCACACTGCGATAGAACAGTTCCCCCGGTCTCACTGTGATGGAACAGTTCCCTTGGCCAAACTGTGATGGAACAGTTCCCCCGTCCTCACTGTGATAGAACAGTTCCCCCGTCCCCACTGTGATAGAACATTTCCCCCATCCTCACTGTGATAGAACAGTTCCCCGGTCCTCACTGTTATAGAACAGTTCCCCCGTCCTCACTGTTATAGA
This sequence comes from Mobula birostris, assembly GCF_030028105.1. Lineage (NCBI taxonomy): Eukaryota > Metazoa > Chordata > Chondrichthyes > Myliobatiformes > Myliobatidae > Mobula > Mobula birostris. The sequence goes on from NC_092402.1 coordinate 9,273,190, forward strand.
ACTGATCCCCCTGTCCTCACTGTGATAGAACAGTTCCTCCGTCCTTATTGTGATGGAACTGATCCCCCTGTCCTCACTCTGACAGAAGTGATCCCCCTGTCCTCACTGTGATAGAACTCATCCCCCTGTCCTCACTGTGATAGAACAGTTCCCCTGTCCTCACTGTGATAGAACAGTTCCCCCTGTCCTCACTGTGATAGAACAGTTTCCCGTCCTCACTGTGATAGAACTGTTCCCCCCGTCCTCTCTGTGATAGAACAGTTCCCCGGTCCCCACTGTGATAGAACATTTCCCCCATCCTCACTGTGATAGAACAGTTCCCCTGTCTTCACTGTGATAGAACAGTTCCCCCGTCCTCACTGTTATAGAACTGATCCCCCTGTCCTCACTGTGATAGAACAGTTCCCCCGTCCTCATTGTGATGGAACTGATCCCCCTGTCTTCACTCTGATAGAAGTGATCCCCCTGTCCTCACTGTGATAGAACATTTCCCCTGTCCTCACTGTGATAGAACAGTTCCCCTGTCCTCACTGTGATAGAACAGTTCCCCTGTCCTCACTGTGATAGAACAGTTTCCCGTCCTCACTGTGATAGAACTGTTCCCCCCGTCCTCTCTGTGACAGAACAGTTTCCCCGTCCTCTCTTTGACTGAACAGTTCCCTCGTCCTCACTGTTGTAGAACAGTTCCCCTGTCCTAACTGTGATAGAACAGTTCTTAAGTCCTCACTGTCAAAATCAGTTCCCTCGTCCTCACTGTGACTGAACAGTTCCCCCGTCCTCACTGTGACAGAACAGTTCCCCTGTCCTCACTGTGCTAGAACAATTCCCCTGTACTCACTGTGACAGAACAGTTCAGCTATCCTCAATGTGTTAGAACAGTTCCCCCGTCCTCACTGTGACAGAACAGTTCCCCTGTCTTTTCTGTGACAGAACAGTTGCCCCGTCCTAACTGTGATAGAACAGTTCCCCTGTCCTCACTGTGATAGAACAGTTCCCCTGTCCTCATTGTTATAGAACTGATCCCCCTGTACTCACTGTGATAGAACAGTTCCCCCGTCCTCATTGTGATGGAACTCATCCCCCGTCCTCACTCTGATAGAACAGTTCCCCTGTCCTCACTGTGATAGAACAGTTCCCCTGTCCTCACTGTGATAGAACATTTTCCCGTCCTCACTGTGATAGAACTGTTCCCCCCGTCCTCTCCGTGACAGAACAGTTTCCCCGTCCTCTCTTTGACAGAACAGTTCCCTCGTCCTCACTGTTATAGAACAGTTCCGCTGTCCTAACTGTGATAGAACAGTTCCCCCGTCCTCACTGTGACAGAACAGTTCCCCTGTCCTCACTGTGCTAGAGCAATTCCCCTGTACTCACTGTGACAGAACAGTTCAGCTATCCTCAATGTGTTAGAACAGTTTCCCCGTCCTCACTGTGCAGAACAGTTCCCTTGTCCTCACTGTGTTAGAACAGTTCCCCTGTACTCACTGTGATAGAACAGTACCCTCTTTCTAACTGTAATAGAACAGTTCCCTTGTCCTCACTGTGACAGAACAGTTCCCCTGTCCTCACTGTGATAGAACAGTTCCCCTGTCCTCACTGTGATAGAACAGTTCCCCCGTCCTCACTGTGACAGAACAGTTCCCCCGTCCTCACTGTGTTAGAACAGTTCCCCTGTACTCACTGTGATAGAACAGTACCCTCTTTCTAACTGTAATAGAACAGATCCCTTGTCCACACTGTGACAGAACAGTTCCCCTGTCTTTTCTGTGACAGAACAGTTGCCCCGTCCTAACTGTGATAGAACAGTTCCCCTGTCCTCACTGTGACAGAACAGTTCCCCCGTCCTCACTGTGATAGAACAGTTCCCCTGTCCTCACTGTTATAGAACTGATCCCCCTGTACTCACTGTGATAGAACAGTTCCCCCGTCCTCATTGTGATGGAACTCATCCCCCGTCCTCACTCTGATAGAACAGTTCCCCTGTCCTCACTGTGATAGAACATTTTCCCGTCCTCACTGTGATAGAACTGTTCCCCCCGTCCTCTCCGTGACAGAACAGTTTCCCCGTCCTCTCTTTGACAGAACAGTTCCCTCGTCCTCACTGTTATAGAACAGTTCCGCTGTCCTAACTGTGATAGAACAGTTCCCCCGTCCTCACTGTGACAGAACAGTTCCCCTGTCCTCACTGTGCTAGAGCAATTCCCCTGTACTCACTGTGACAGAACAGTTCAGCTATCCTCAATGTGTTAGAACAGTTTCCCCGTCCTCACTGTGCGGAACAGTTCCCTTGTCCTCACTGTGTTAGAACAGATCCCCCGTCCTCACTGTGATTGAACAGTTCCCCTGTCCTCACTGTGATAGAACAGTTCCCCCGTCCTCACTGTGATAGAACAGTTCCGCTGTCCTCACTGCAATAGAACAGTTCCCCCGTCCTCACTGTGATAGAACAGTTCCCCTGTCCTCACTGTGACAGAACAGTTCCCCTGTCCTCTCTGTGATAGAACAGTTCCCCTGTCCTAACTGTGGAAGAGCAGTTCCCCTGTCCTCACTGTGATAGAACTCATCCCCCTGTCCTCACTGTGATAGAACAGATCCCCTGTACTCACTGTGACAGAACAGTTCCCCCGTCCTCACTGTGATAGAACAGTTCCCCTGTCCTGACAGTGACAGAACAGTTCCCCCGGTCTCACTGTGATAGAACAGTACCCTTGGCCAAACTGAGATAGAACAGTTCCCCCATCCTCACTGTGATAGAACAGTTCCCCCGTCCCCACTGTGATAGAACATTTCCCCCATCCTCACTGTGACAGAACAGTTCCCCTGTACTCACTGTGATAGAACAGTTCCCCGTCCTCACTGTGATAGAACTGTTCCCCCCGTCCTCTCTGTGACAGAACATTTCCCCCATCCTCACTGTGATAGAACAGTTCCCCCGTCCTCACTGTGATAGAACAGTTCCCCTGTCCTCACTGTGATAGAACAGTTCCCCTGTCCTCTCTGTGATAGAACAGTTCCCCCGTCCTCACTGTGATAGAACAGCTCCCCTGTCCTCACTGCGATAGAACAGTTCCCCCGGTCTCACTGTGATGGAACAGTTCCCTTGGCCAAACCATGATGGAACAGTTCCCCCGTCCTCACTGTGATAGAACAGTTCCCCCGTCCCCACTGTGATAGAACATTTCCCCCATCCTCACTGTGATAGAACAGTTCCCCGGTCCTCACTGTTATAGAACAGTTCCCCCGTCCTCACTGTTATAGAACTGATCCCCCTGTCCTCACTGTGATAGAACAGTTCCCCCGTCCTTATTGTGATGGAACTGATCCCCCTGTCCTCACTCTGACAGAAGTGATCCCCCTGTCCTCACTGTGATAGAACTCATCCCCCTGTCCTCACTGTGATAGAACAGTTCCCCTGTCCTCACTGTGATAGAACAGTTCCCCCTGTCCTCACTGTGATAGAACAATTTCCCGTCCTCACCGTGATAGAACTGTTCCCCCCGTCCTCTCTGTGACAGAACAGTTTCCCCGTCCTCTCTTTGACTGAACAGTTCCCTCGTCCTCACTGTTATAGAACAGTTCCCCTGTCCTAACTGTGATAGAACAGTTCTTAAGTCCTCACTGTCAAAATCAGTTCCCTCGTCCTCACTGTGACTGAACAGTTCCCCTATCCTCAGTGTGCTAGAACAATTCCCCTGTACTCACTGTGACAGAACAGTTCAGCTATCCTCAATGTGTTAGAACAGTTCCCCCATCCTCACTGTGACAGAACAGTTCCCTTGTCCTCACTGTGTTAGAACAGTTCCCCTGTACTCACTGTGATAGAACAGATCCCCCGTCCTCACTGTGATTGAACAGTTCCCCTGTCCTCACTGTGATAGAACAGTTCCCCCGTCCTCACTGTGATAGAACAGTTCCGCTGTCCTCACTGCAATAGAACAGTTCCCCCGTCCTCACTGTGATAGAACAGTTCCCCTGTCCTCACTGTGACAGAACAGTTCCCCTGTCCTCTCTGTGATAGAACAGTTCCCCTGTCCTAACTGTGGAAGAGCAGTTCCCCTGTCCTCACTGTGATAGAACTCATCCCCCTGTCCTCACTGTGATAGAACAGATCCCCTGTACTCACTGTGACAGAACAGTTCCCCCGTCCTCACTGTGATAGAACAGTTCCCCTGTCCTGACAGTGACAGAACAGTTCCCCCGGTCTCACTGTGATAGAACAGTACCCTTGGCCAAACTGAGATAGAACAGTTCCCCCATCCTCACTGTGATAGAACAGTTCCCCCGTCCCCACTGTGATAGAACATTTCCCCCATCCTCACTGTGACAGAACAGTTCCCCTGTACTCACTGTGATAGAACAGTTCCCCGTCCTCACTGTGATAGAACTGTTCCCCCCGTCCTCTCTGTGACAGAACATTTCCCCCATCCTCACTGTGATAGAACAGTTCCCCCGTCCTCACTGTGATAGAACAGTTCCCCTGTCCTCACTGTGATAGAACAGTTCCCCTGTCCTCTCTGTGATAGAACAGTTCCCCCGTCCTCACTGTGATAGAACAGCTCCCCTGTCCTCACTGCGATAGAACAGTTCCCCCGGTCTCACTGTGATGGAACAGTTCCCTTGGCCAAACCATGATGGAACAGTTCCCCCGTCCTCACTGTGATAGAACATTTCCCCCATCCTCACTGTGATAGAACAGTTCCCCGGTCCTCACTGTTATAGAACAGTTCCCCCGTCCTCACTGTTATAGAACTGATCCCCCTGTCCTCACTGTGATAGAACAGTTCCCCCGTCCTTATTGTGATGGAACTGATCCCCCTGTCCTCACTCTGACAGAAGTGATCCCCCTGTCCTCACTGTGATAGAACTCATCCCCCTGTCCTCACTGTGATAGAACAGTTCCCCTGTCCTCACTGTGATAGAACAGTTCCCCCTGTCCTCACTGTGATAGAACAATTTCCCGTCCTCACCGTGATAGAACTGTTCCCCCCGTCCTCTCTGTGACAGAACAGTTTCCCCGTCCTCTCTTTGACTGAACAGTTCCCTCGTCCTCACTGTTATAGAACAGTTCCCCTGTCCTAACTGTGATAGAACAGTTCTTAAGTCCTCACTGTCAAAATCAGTTCCCTCGTCCTCACTGTGACTGAACAGTTCCCCTATCCTCAGTGTGCTAGAACAATTCCCCTGTACTCACTGTGACAGAACAGTTCAGCTATCCTCAATGTGTTAGAACAGTTCCCCCATCCTCACTGTGACAGAACAGTTCCCTTGTCCTCACTGTGTTAGAACAGTTCCCCTGTACTCACTGTGATAGAACAGTACCCTCTTTCTAACTGTAATAGAACAGATCCCTTGTCCACACTGTGACAGAACAGTTCCCCTGTCTTTTCTGTGACAGAACAGTTGCCCCGTCCTAACTGTGATAGAACAGTTCCCCCGTCCTCACTGCGATAGAACAGTTCCCCTGTCCTCTCTGTGATAGAACAGTTCCCCCGTCCTCACTGTGATAGAACAGTTCCCCCGTCCTCTCTGTGACAGAACAGTTCCCCCGTTCTCACTGTGATAGAACAGTTCCCCCGTTCTCACTGTGATAGAATAGTTCCCCTGTCCCCACTGTGATAGAACAGTTCCCCCGTCCTCTCTGTGATAGAACAGTTCCCCTGTCCTCACTGTTATAGAACTGATCCCCCTGTACTCACTGTGATAGAACAGTTCCCCCGTCCTCATTGTGATGGAACTGATCCCCCTGTCCTCACTGTGATAGAACAGTTCCCCTGTCCTCTCTGTGATAGAACAGTTCCCCTGTCCTCACTGTGATAGAACAGTTCCCCTGTCCTCACTGTGATAGAACATTTTCCCGTCCTCACTGTGATAGAACTGTTCCCCCCGTCCTCTCCGTGACAGAACAGTTTCCCCGTCCTCTCTTTGACAGAACAGTTCCCTCGTCCTCACTGTTATAGAACAGTTCCGCTGTCCTAACTGTGATAGAACAGTTCCGCCGTCCTCACTGTGACAGAACAGTTCCCCTGTCCTCACTGTGCTAGAGCAATTCCCCTGTACTCACTGTGACAGAACAGTTCAGCTATCCTCAATGTGTTAGAACATTTTCCCCGTCCTCACTGTGCAGAACAGTTCCCTTGTCCTCACTGTGTTAGAACAGATCCCCTGTCCTCACTGTGATAGAACAGTTCCCCTGTCCTCACTGTGATAGAACAGTTCCCCTGTCCTCTCTGTGATAGAACAGTTCCCCCGTCCTCACTGTGATAGAACAGTTCCCCTGTCCTCACTGCGATAGAACAGTTCCCCCGGTCTCACTGTGATGGAACAGTTCCCTTGGCCAAACTGTGATGGAACAGTTCCCCCGTCCTCACTGTGATAGAACAGTTCCCCCGTCCCCACTGTGATGGAACATTTCCCCCATCCTCACTGTGATAGAACCGTTCCCCGGTCCTCACTGTTATAGAACATTTCCCCCTTCCTCACTGTTATAGAACTGATCCCCCTGTCCTCACTGTGATAGAACAGTTCCCCCGTCCTCATTGTGATGGAACTGATCCCCCTGTCCTCACTCTGACAGAAGTGATCCCCCTGTCCTCACTGTGATAGAACTCATCCCCCTGTCCTCACTGTGATAGAACAGTTCCCCTGTCCTCACTGTGATAGAACAGTTCCCCCTGTCCTCACTGTGATAGAACAGTTTCCCGTCCTCTCTGTGATAGAACTGTTCCCCCGTCCTCTCTGTGACAGAACAGTTTCCCCGTCCTCTCTTTGACTGAACAGTTCCCTCGTCCTCACTGTTATAGAACAGTTCCCCTGTCCTAACTGTGATAGAACAGTTCTTAAGTCCTCACTGTCAAAATCAGTTCCCTCGTCCTCACTGTGATAGAACAGTTCCCCTGTCGTAATTGTGATAGAATACTTCTACCCATCCTCGCTGTGATGGAACAGTTCCCCCATCCTAACTGTGATAGAACAGCTTCTCCGTCCTCACTGTGACAGAACAGTTCCCCTGTTCTCACTGTGATAGAACAGTTCCCCCGTCCTCACTGTGACAGAACAGTTCCCCCGTCCTCACTGTGCTAGAACAATTCCCCTGTACTCACTGTGACAGAACAGTTCAGCTATCCTCAATGTGTTAGAACAGTTCCCCCGTCCTCACTGTGACAGAACAGTTCCCTTGTCCTCACTGTGTTAGAACAGTTCCCCTGTACTCACTGTGATAGAACAGTACCCTCTTTCTAACTGTAATAGAACAGATCCCTTGTCCACACTGTGACAGAACAGTTCCCCTGTCTTTTCTGTGACAGAACAGTTGCCCCGTCCTAACTGTGATAGAACAGTTCCCCTGTCCTCACTGTCAGAACAGATGCCCTGTCCTCTCTGTGATAGAACAGTTCCCCTGTCCTCATTGTTATAGAACTGATCCCCCTGTACTCACTGTGATAGAACAGTTCCCCCGTCCTCATTGTGATGGAACTCATCCCCCGTCCTCACTCTGATAGAACAGTTCCCCCGTCCTCACTGTGATAGAACAGTTCCGCTGTCCTCACTGCAATAGAACAGTTCCCCCGTCCTCACTGTGATAGAACAGTTCCCCTGTCCTCACTGTGATAGAACAGTTCCCCTGTCCTCTCTGTGATAGAACAGTTCCCCCGTCCTCACTGTGATAGAACAGTTCCCCGGTCTTCACTGTTATAGAACAGTTCCCCCGTCCTTATTGTGATGGAACTGATCCCCCTGTCCTCACTCTGACAGAAGTGATCCCCCTGTCCTCACTGTGATAGAACTCATCCCCCTGTCCTCACTGTGATAGAACAGTTCCCCTGTCCTAACTGTGGAAGAGCAGTTCCCCTGTCCTCACTGTGATAGAACTCATCCCCCTGTCCTCACTGTGATAGAACAGATCCCCTGTACTCACTGTGACAGAACAGTTCCCCCGTCCTCACTGTGATAGAACAGTTCCCCTGTCCTGACAGTGACAGAACAGTTCCCCCGGTCTCACTGTGATAGAACAGTACCCTTGGCCAAACTGAGATAGAACAGTTCCCCCATCCTCACTGTGATAGAACAGTTCCCCCGTCCCCACTGTGATAGAACATTTCCCCCATCCTCACTGTGACAGAACAGTTCCCCTGTACTCACTGTGATAGAACAGTTCCCCGTCCTCACTGTGATAGAACTGTTCCCCCCGTCCTCTCTGTGACAGAACATTTCCCCCATCCTCACTGTGATAGAACAGTTCCCCTGTTCTCACTGTAACAGAACAGTTCCCCCGTCCTCACTGCGATAGAACAGTTCCCCTGTCCTCTCTGTGATAGAACAGTTCCCCCGTCCTCACTGTGATAGAACAGTTCCCCCGTCCTCTCTGTGACAGAACAGTTCCCCCGTTCTCACTGTGATAGAACAGTTCCCCCGTTCTCACTGTGATAGAACAGTTCCCCTGTCCCCACTGTGATAGAACAGTTCCCCCGTCCTCTCTGTGATAGAACAGTTCCCCTGTCCTCACTGTTATAGAACTGATACCCCTGTCCTCACTGTGATAGAACAGTTGCCCCGTCCTCACTGTGACAGAACAGTTCCCCTGTCTTCACTGTGATAGAACAGTTCCCCCGTCCTCTCTGTGATAGAACAGTTCCCCTGTCCTCACTGTGACAGAACAGTTCCCCCGTCCTCACTGCGATAGAACAGTTCCCCCGTCCTCACTGTGATAGAACAGTTCCCCTGTCCTCTCTGTGATAGAACAGTTCCCCCGTCCTCACTGTGATAGAACAGTTCCCCGGGTCTCACTGTGATGGAACAGTTCCCCCGTCCCCACTGTGATGGAACATTTCCCCCGTCCTCACTGTGACAGAACAGTTCCCCTGTCCTCACTGTTATAGAACTGATCCCCCTGTACTCACTGTGATAGAACAGTTCCCCCGTCCTCATTGTGATGGAACTCATCCCCCGTCCTCACTCTGATAGAACAGTTCCATTGTCCTCACTGTGATAGAACAGTTCCCCTGTCCTCACTGTTATAGAACAGTTCCGCTGTCCTAACTGTGATAGAACAGTTCCCCCGTCCTCACTGTGACAGAACAGTTCCCCTGTCCTCACTGTGCTAGAGCAATTCCCCTGTACTCACTGTGACAGAACAGTTCAGCTATCCTCAATGTGTTAGAACAGTTTCCCCGACCTCACTGTGCAGAACAGTTCCCTTGTCCTCACTGTGATAGAACAGTTCCCCTGTACTCACTGTGATAGAACAGTACCCTCTTTCTAATTGTCATAGAACAGATCCCTTGTCCTCACTGTGACAGAACAGTTCCCCTGTCCTCACTGTGATAGAACAGTTCCCCCGTCCTCACTGTGATAGAACAGTTCCGCTGTCCTCACTGCAATAGAACAGTTCCCCCGTCCTCACTGTGATAGAACAGTTCCCCTGTCCTCACTGTGATAGAACAGTTCCCCTGTCCTCTCTGTGATAGAACAGTTCCCCCGTCCTCACTGTGATAGAACAGCTCCCCTGTCCTCACTGCGATAGAACAGTTCCCCCGGTCTCACTGTGATGGAACAGTTCCCTTGGCCAAACCATGATGGAACAGTTCCCCCGTCCTCACTGTGATAGAACATTTCCCCCATCCTCACTGTGATAGAACAGTTCCCCGGTCCTCACTGTTATAGAACAGTTCCCCCGTCCTCACTGTTATAGAACTGATCCCCCTGTCCTCACTGTGATAGAACAGTTCCCCCGTCCTTATTGTGATGGAACTGATCCCCCTGTCCTCACTCTGACAGAAGTGATCCCCCTGTCCTCACTGTGATAGAACTCATCCCCCTGTCCTCACTGTGATAGAACAGTTCCCCTGTCCTCACTGTGATAGAACAGTTCCCCCTGTCCTCACTGTGATAGAACAGTTTCCCGTCCTCACCGTGATAGAACTGTTCCCCCCGTCCTCTCTGTGACAGAACAGTTTCCCCGTCCTCTCTTTGACTGAACAGTTCCCTCGTCCTCACTGTTATAGAACAGTTCCCCTGTCCTAACTGTGATAGAACAGTTCTTAAGTCCTCACTGTCAAAATCAGTTCCCTCGTCCTCACTGTGACTGAACAGTTCCCCTATCCTCAGTGTGCTAGAACAATTCCCCTGTACTCACTGTGACAGAACAGTTCAGCTATCCTCAATGTGTTAGAACAGTTCCTCCATCCTCACTGTGACAGAACAGTTCCCTTGTCCTCACTGTGTTAGAACAGTTCCCCTGTACTCACTGTGATAGAACAGTACCCTCTTTCTAACTGTAATAGAACAGATCCCTTGTCCACACTGTGACAGAACAGTTCCCCTGTCTTTTCTGTGACAGAACAGTTGCCCCGTCCTAACTGTGATAGAACAGTTCCCCCGTCCTCACTGCGATAGAACAGTTCCCCCGTCCTCACTGTGATAGAACAGTTCCCCCGTCCTCTCTGTGACAGAACAGTTCCCCCGTTCTCACTGTGATAGAACAGTTCCCCCGTTCTCACTGTGATAGAACAGTTCCCCTGTCCCCACTGTGATAGAACAGTTCCCCCGTCCTCTCTGTGATAGAACAGTTCCCCTGTCCTCACTGTTATAGAACTGATCCCCCTGTACTCACTGTGATAGAACAGTTCCCCCGTCCTCATTGTGATGGAACTGATCCCCCTGTCCTCACTGTGATAGAACAGTTCCCCTGTCCTCTCTGTGATAGAACAGTTCCCCTGTCCTCACTGTGATAGAACATTTTCCCGTCCTCACTGTGATAGAACTGTTCCCCCCGTCCTCTCATGACAGAACAGTTTCCCCGTCCTCTCTTTGACTGAACAGTTCCCCTGTCCTCACTGTTATAGAACTCATCCCCCTGTCCTCACTGTGATAGAATAGTTCCCCTGTCCCCACTGTGATAGAACAGTTCCCCCGTCCTCTCTGTGATAGAACAGTTCCGCTGTCCTCACTGTTATAGAACTGATCCCCCTGTACTCACTGTGATAGAACAGTTCCCCCGTCCTCATTGTGATGGAACTGATCCCCCTGTCCTCACTGTGATAGAACAGTTCCCCCTGTCCTCACTGTGATAGAACAGTTTCCCGTCCTCACTGTGATAGAACTGTTCCCCCGTCCTCTCTGTGACAGAACAGTTTCCCCGTCCTCTCTTTGACTGAACAGTTCCCTCGTCCTCACTGTTATAGAACAGTTCCCCTGTCCTAACTGTGATAGAACAGTTCTTAAGTCCTCACTGTCAAAATCAGTTCCCTCGTCCTCACTGTGATAGAACAGTTCCCCTGTCGTAATTGTGATAGAATACTTCTACCCATCCTCGCTGTGATGGAACAGTTCCCCCGTCCTAACTGTGATAGAACAGCTTCTCCGTCCTCACTGTGACAGAACAGTTCCCCTGTTCTCACTGTGATAGAACAGTTCCCCCGTCCTCACTGTGACAGAACAGTTCCCCCGTCCTCACTGTGCTAGAACAATTCCCCTGTACTCACTGTGACAGAACAGTTCAGCTATCCTCAATGTGTTAGAACAGTTCCCCCGTCCTCACTGTGACAGAACAGTTCCCTTGTCCTCACTGTGTTAGAACAGTTCCCCTGTACTCACTGTGATAGAACAGTACCCTCTTTCTAACTGTAATAGAACAGATCCCTTGTCCACACTGTGACAGAACAGTTCCCCTGTCTTTTCTGTGACAGAACAGTTGCCCCGTCCTAACTGTGATAGAACAGTTCCCCTGTCCTCACTGTCAGAACAGATGCCCTGTCCTCTCTGTGATAGAACAGTTCCCCTGTCCTCATTGTTATAGAACTGATCCCCCTGTCCTCACTGTGATAGAACAGTTCCCCCTGTCCTCACTGTGATAGAACAGTTTCCCGTCCTCACCGTGATAGAACTGTTCCCCCCGTCCTCTCTGTGACAGAACAGTTTCCCCGTCCTCTCTTTGACTGAACAGTTCCCTATTCCTCACTGTTATAGAACAGTTCCCCTGTCCTAACTGTGATAGAACAGTTCTTAAGTCCTCACTGTCAAAATCAGTTCCCTCGTCCTCACTGTGATAGAACAGTTCCCCTGTCGTAATTGTCATAGAATACTTCTACCCATCCTCGCTGTGATGGAACAGTTCCCCCGTCCTAACTGTGATAGAACAGCTTCTCCGTCCTCACTGTGACAGAACAGTTCCCCTGTTCTCACTGTGATAGAACAGTTCCCCCGTCCTCACTGTGACAGAACAGTTCCCCCGTCCTCACTGTGCTAGAACAATTCCCCTGTACTCACTGTGACAGAACAGTTCAGCTATCCTCAATGTGTTAGAACAGTTCCCCCGTCCTCACTGTGACAGAACAGTTCCCTTGTCCTCACTGTGTTAGAACAGTTTCCCTGTACTCACTGTGATAGAACAGTACCCTCTTTCTAACTGTAATAGAACAGATCCCTTGTCCACACTGTGACAGAACAGTTCCCCTGTCCTCACTGTGATAGAACAGTTCCCCCGTCCTCACTGTGATAGAACAATTCCCCTGTACTCACTGTGATAGAACAGTTCCCCTGTCCTCACTGTGATAGAACAGTTCCCCCGTCCTTATTGTGATGGAACTGATCCCCCTGTCCTCACTCTGACAGAAGTGATCCCCCTGTCCTCACTGTGATAGAACTCATCCCCCTGTCCTCACTGTGATAGAACAGTTCCCCTGTCCTCACTGTGATAGAACAGTTCCCCCTGTCCTCACTGTGATAGAACAGTTTCCCGTCCTCACCGTGATAGAACTGTTCCCCCCGTCCTCTCTGTGACAGAACAGTTTCCCCGTCCTCTCTTTGACTGAACAGTTCCCTCGTCCTCACTGTTATAGAACAGTTCCCCTGTCCTAACTGTGATAGAACAGTTCTTAAGTCCTCACTGTCAAAATCAGTTCCCTCGTCCTCACTGTGACTGAACAGTTCCCCTATCCTCAGTGTGCTAGAACAATTCCCCTGTACTCACTGTGACAGAACAGTTCAGCTATCCTCAATGTGTTAGAACAGTTCCCCCATCCTCACTGTGACAGAACAGTTCCCTTGTCCTCACTGTGTTAGAACAGTTCCCCTGTACTCACTGTGATAGAACAGTACCCTCTTTCTAACTGTAATAGAACAGATCCCTTGTCCGCACTGTGACAGAACAGTTCCCCTGTCTTTTCTGTGACAGAACAGTTGCCCCGTCCTAACTGTGATAGAACAGTTCCCCCGTCCTCACTGCGATAGAACAGTTCCCCTGTCCTCTCTGTGATAGAACAGTTCCCCCGTCCTCACTGTGATAGAACAGTTCCCCCGTCCTCTCTGTGACAGAACAGTTCCCCCGTTCTCACTGTGATAGAACAGTTCGCCCGTTCTCACTGTGATAGAACAGTTCCCCTGTCCCCACTGTGATAGAACAGTTCCCCCGTCCTCTCTGTGATAGAACAGTTCCCCTGTCCTCACTGTTATAGAACTGATCCCCCTGTACTCACTGTGATAGAACAGTTCCCCCGTCCTCATTGTGATGGAACTCATCCCCCGTCCTCACTCTGATAGAACAGTTCCCCTGTCCTCACTGTGATAGAACAGTTCCCCTGTCCTCACTGTGATAGAACATTTTCCCGTCCTCACTGTGATAGAACTGTTCCCCCCGTCCTCTCCGTGACAGAACAGTTTCCCCGTCCTCTCTTTGACAGAACAGTTCCCTCGTCCTCACTGTTATAGAACAGTTCCGCTGTCCTAACTGTGATAGAACAGTTCCCCCGTCCTCACTGTGCAGAACAGTTCCCCTGTCCTCACTGTGTTAGAACAGATCCCCCGTCCTCACTGTGACAGAACAGTTCCCTTGTCCTCACTGTGTTAGAACAGATCCCCCGTCCTCACTGTGATAGAACAGTTCCCCTGTCCTCACTGTGATAGAACAGTTCCCCCGTCCTCACTGTGATCGAACAGTTCCGCTGTCCTCACTGCAATAGAACAGTTCCCCCGTCCTCATTGTGATGGAACTGATCCCCCTGTCCTCACTGTGATAGAACAGTTCCCCTGTCCTCTCTGTGATAGAACAGTTCCCCTGTCCTCACTGTGATAGAACATTTTCCCGTCCTCACTGTGATAGAACTGTTCCCCCCGTCCTCTCATGACAGAACAGTTTCCCCGTCCTCTCTTTGACTGAACAGTTCCCCTGTCCTCACTGTTATAGAACTCATCCCCCTGTCCTCACTGTGATAGAATAGTTCCCCTGTCCCCACTGTGATAGAACAGTTCCCCCGTCCTCTCTGTGATAGAACAGTTCCGCTGTCCTCACTGTTATAGAACTGATCCCCCTGTACTCACTGTGATAGAACAGTTCCCCCGTCCTCATTGTGATGGAACTGATCCCCCTGTCCTCACTGTGATAGAACAGTTCCCCCTGTCCTCACTGTGATAGAACAGTTTCCCGTCCTCACTGTGATAGAACTGTTCCCCCGTCCTCTCTGTGACAGAACAGTTTCCCCGTCCTCTCTTTGACTGAACAGTTCCCTCGTCCTCACTGTTATAGAACAGTTCCCCTGTCCTAACTGTGATAGAACAGTTCTTAAGTCCTCACTGTCAAAATCAGTTCCCTCGTCCTCACTGTGATAGAACAGTTCCCCTGTCGTAATTGTGATAGAATACTTCTACCCATCCTCGCTGTGATGGAACAGTTCCCCCGTCCTAACTGTGATAGAACAGCTTCTCCGTCCTCACTGTGACAGAACAGTTCCCCTGTTCTCACTGTGATAGAACAGTTCCCCCGTCCTCACTGTGACAGAACAGTTCCCCCGTCCTCACTGTGCTAGAACAATTCCCCTGTACTCACTGTGACAGAACAGTTCAGCTATCCTCAATGTGTTAGAACAGTTCCCCCGTCCTCACTGTGACAGAACAGTTCCCTTGTCCTCACTGTGTTAGAACAGTTCCCCTGTACTCACTGTGATAGAACAGTACCCTCTTTCTAACTGTAATAGAACAGATCCCTTGTCCACACTGTGACAGAACAGTTCCCCTGTCTTTTCTGTGACAGAACAGTTGCCCCGTCCTAACTGTGATAGAACAGTTCCCCTGTCCTCACTGTCAGAACAGATGCCCTGTCCTCTCTGTGATAGAACAGTTCCCCTGTCCTCATTGTTATAGAACTGATCCCCCTGTCCTCACTGTGATAGAACAGTTCCCCCTGTCCTCACTGTGATAGAACAGTTTCCCGTCCTCACCGTGATAGAACTGTTCCCCCCGTCCTCTCTGTGACAGAACAGTTTCCCCGTCCTCTCTTTGACTGAACAGTTCCCTATTCCTCACTGTTATAGAACAGTTCCCCTGTCCTAACTGTGATAGAACAGTTCTTAAGTCCTCACTGTCAAAATCAGTTCCCTCGTCCTCACTGTGATAGAACAGTTCCCCTGTCGTAATTGTCATAGAATACTTCTACCCATCCTCGCTGTGATGGAACAGTTCCCCCGTCCTAACTGTGATAGAACAGCTTCTCCGTCCTCACTGTGACAGAACAGTTCCCCTGTTCTCACTGTGATAGAACAGTTCCCCCGTCCTCACTGTGACAGAACAGTTCCCCCGTCCTCACTGTGCTAGAACAATTCCCCTGTACTCACTGTGACAGAACAGTTCAGCTATCCTCAATGTGTTAGAACAGTTCCCCCGTCCTCACTGTGACAGAACAGTTCCCTTGTCCTCACTGTGTTAGAACAGTTTCCCTGTACTCACTGTGATAGAACAGTACCCTCTTTCTAACTGTAATAGAACAGATCCCTTGTCCACACTGTGACAGAACAGTTCCCCTGTCCTCACTGTGATAGAACAGTTCCCCCGTCCTCACTGTGATAGAACAATTCCCCTGTACTCACTGTGATAGAACAGTTCCCCTGTCCTCACTGTGATAGAACAGTTCCCCCGTCCTTATTGTGATGGAACTGATCCCCCTGTCCTCACTCTGACAGAAGTGATCCCCCTGTCCTCACTGTGATAGAACTCATCCCCCTGTCCTCACTGTGATAGAACAGTTCCCCTGTCCTCACTGTGATAGAACAGTTCCCCCTGTCCTCACTGTGATAGAACAGTTTCCCGTCCTCACCGTGATAGAACTGTTCCCCCCGTCCTCTCTGTGACAGAACAGTTTCCCCGTCCTCTCTTTGACTGAACAGTTCCCTCGTCCTCACTGTTATAGAACAGTTCCCCTGTCCTAACTGTGATAGAACAGTTCTTAAGTCCTCACTGTCAAAATCAGTTCCCTCGTCCTCACTGTGACTGAACAGTTCCCCTATCCTCAGTGTGCTAGAACAATTCCCCTGTACTCACTGTGACAGAACAGTTCAGCTATCCTCAATGTGTTAGAACAGTTCCCCCATCCTCACTGTGACAGAACAGTTCCCTTGTCCTCACTGTGTTAGAACAGTTCCCCTGTACTCACTGTGATAGAACAGTACCCTCTTTCTAACTGTAATAGAACAGATCCCTTGTCCGCACTGTGACAGAACAGTTCCCCTGTCTTTTCTGTGACAGAACAGTTGCCCCGTCCTAACTGTGATAGAACAGTTCCCCCGTCCTCACTGCGATAGAACAGTTCCCCTGTCCTCTCTGTGATAGAACAGTTCCCCCGTCCTCACTGTGATAGAACAGTTCCCCCGTCCTCTCTGTGACAGAACAGTTCCCCCGTTCTCACTGTGATAGAACAGTTCGCCCGTTCTCACTGTGATAGAACAGTTCCCCTGTCCCCACTGTGATAGAACAGTTCCCCCGTCCTCTCTGTGATAGAACAGTTCCCCTGTCCTCACTGTTATAGAACTGATCCCCCTGTACTCACTGTGATAGAACAGTTCCCCCGTCCTCATTGTGATGGAACTCATCCCCCGTCCTCACTCTGATAGAACAGTTCCCCTGTCCTCACTGTGATAGAACAGTTCCCCTGTCCTCACTGTGATAGAACATTTTCCCGTCCTCACTGTGATAGAACTGTTCCCCCCGTCCTCTCCGTGACAGAACAGTTTCCCCGTCCTCTCTTTGACAGAACAGTTCCCTCGTCCTCACTGTTATAGAACAGTTCCGCTGTCCTAACTGTGATAGAACAGTTCCCCCGTCCTCACTGTGCAGAACAGTTCCCCTGTCCTCACTGTGTTAGAACAGATCCCCCGTCCTCACTGTGACAGAACAGTTCCCTTGTCCTCACTGTGTTAGAACAGATCCCCCGTCCTCACTGTGATAGAACAGTTCCCCTGTCCTCACTGTGATAGAACAGTTCCCCCGTCCTCACTGTGATCGAACAGTTCCGCTGTCCTCACTGCAATAGAACAGTTCCCCCGTCCTCACTGTGATAGAACAGTTCCCCTGTCCTCTCTGTGATAGAACAGTTCCCCCGTCCTCACTGTGATAGAACAGTTCCCCTGTCCTCACTGCGATAGAACAGTTCCCCCGGTCTCACTGTGATGGAACAGTTCCCTTGGCCAAACTGTGATGGAACAGTTCCCCCGTCCTCACTGTGATAGAACAGTTCCCCCGTCCCCACTGTGATGGAACATTTCCCCCATCCTCACTGTGATAGAACCGTTCCCCGGTCCTCACTGTTATAGAACAGTTCCCCCTTCCTCACTGTTATAGAACTGATCCCCCTGTCCTCACTGTGATAGAACAGTTCCCCCGTCCTCATTGTGATGGAACTGATCCCCCTGTCCTCACTCTGACAGAAGTGATCCCCCTGTCCTCACTGTGATAGAACTCATCCCCCTGTCCTCACTGTGATAGAACAGTTCCCCTGTCCTCACTGTGATAGAACAGTTCCCCTGTCCTCACTGTGATAGAACAGTTCCCCCGTCCTCTCTGTGATAGAACAGTTCCCCTGTCCTCACTGTGATAGAACAGTTCCCCCGTCCTCACTGTGATAGAACAGTTCCCCTGTCCTCACTGCGATAGAACAGTTCCCCCGTCCTCACTGTGATAGAACAGTTCCCCTGTCCTCTCTGTGATAGAACAGTTCCCCTGTCCTCACTGTGATAGAACAGTTCCCCGGGTCTCACTGTGATGGAACAGTTCCCCCGTCCCCACTGTGATGGAACATTTCCCCCGTCCTCACTGTGATAGAACAGTTCCCCTGTCCTCACTGTTATAGAACTGATCCCCCTGTACTCACTGTGATAGAACAGTTCCCCCGTCCTCATTGTGATAGAACATTTCCCCTGTACTCACTGTGATAGAACATTTTCCCGTCCTCTCTGTGATAGAACTGTTCCCCCCGTCCTCTCCGTGACAGAATAGTTTCCCCGTCCTCTCTTTGACAGAACAGGTCCCTCGTCCTCACTGTTATAGAACAGTTCCGCTGTCCTAACTGTGATAGAACAGTTCCCCCGTCCTCACTGTGACAGAACAGTTCCCCCGTCCTCACTGTGCTAGAGCAATTCCCCTGTACTCACTGTGACAGAACAGTTCAGCTATCCTCAATGTGTTAGAACAGTTTCCCCGTCCTCACTGTGCAGAACAGTTCCCTTGTCCTCACTGTGTTAGAACAGTTCCCCCGTCCTCACTGTGATAGAACAGTTCCCCCGTCCTCACTGTGATAGAACAGTTCTCCTGTCCTCACTGTGATAGAACAGTTCCCCTGTCCTCTCTGTGATAGAACAGTTCCCCCGTCCTCACTGTGATAGAACAGCTCCCCTGTCCTCACTGCGATAGAACAGTTCCCCCGGTCTCACTGTGATGGAACAGTTCCCTTGGCCAAACCATGATGGAACAGTTCCCCCGTCCTCACTGTGATAGAACAGTTTCCCCGTCCCCACTGTGATAGAACATTTCCCCCATCCTCACTGTGATAGAACAGTTCCCCGGTCCTCACTGTTATAGAACAGTTCCCCCGTCCTCACTGTTACAGAACTGATCCCCCTGTCCTCACTGTGATAGAACAGTTCCCCCGTCCTTATTGTGATGGAACTGATCCCCCTGCCCTCACTCTGACAGAAGTGATCCCCCTGTCCTCACTCTGATAGAACTCATCCCCCTGTCCTCACTGTGATAGAACAGTTCCCCTGTCCTCACTGTGATAGAACAGTTCCCCCTGTCCTCACTGTGATAGAACAGTTTCCCGTCCTCGCCGTGATAGAACTGTTCCCCCCGTCCTCTCTGTGACAGAACAGTTTCCCCGTCCTCTCTTTGACTGAACAGTTCCCTCGTCCTCACTGTTATAGAACAGTTCCCCTGTCCTAACTGTGATAGAACAGTTCTTAAGTCCTCACTGTCAAAATCAGTTCCCTCGTCCTCACTGTGACTGAACAGTTCCCCTGTCCTCAGTGTGCTAGAACAATTCCCCTGTACTCACTGTGACAGAACAGTTCAGCTATCCTCAATGTGTTAGAACAGTTCCCCCGTCCTCACTGTGACAGAACAGTTCCCTTGTCCTCACTGTGTTAGAACAGTTCCCCTGTACTCACTGTGATAGAACAGTACCCTCTTTCTAACTGTAATAGAACAGATCCCTTGTCCACACTGTGACAGAACAGTTCCCCTGTCTTTTCTGTGACAGAACAGTTGCCCCGTCCTAACTGTGATAGAACAGTTCCCCCGTCCTCACTGCGATAGAACAGTTCCCCTGTCCTCTCTGTGATAGAACAGTTCCCCCGTCCTCACTGTGATAGAACAGTTCCCCCGTCCTCTCTGTGACAGAACAGTTCCCCCGTTCTCACTGTGATAGAACAGTTCGCCCGTTCTCACTGTGATAGAACAGTTCCCCTGTCCCCACTGTGATAGAACAGTTCCCCCGTCCTCACTGTGACAGAACAGTTCCCCTGTCTTCACTGTGATAGAACAGTTCCCCCGTCCTCTCTGTGATAGAACAGTTCCCCTGTCCTCACTGTGATAGAACAGTTCCCCCGTCCTCACTGTGATAGAACAGTTCCCCTGTCCTCACTGCGATAGAACAGTTCCCCCGTCCTCACTGTGATAGAACAGTTCCCCTGTCCTCTCTGTGATAGAACAGTTCCCCCGTCCTCACTGTGATAGAACAGTTCCCCGGGTCTCACTGTGATGGAACAGTTCCCCCATCCCCACTGTGATGGAACATTTCCCCCGTCCTCACTGTGATAGAACTGATCCCCCTGTACTCACTGTGATAGAACAGTTCCCCCGTCCTCATTGTGATGGAACTCATCACCCGTCCTCACTCTGATAGAACAGTTCCCCCATCCCCACTGTGATGGAACAGTTCCCCTGTCCTCACTGTGATAGAACAGTTCCCCCGTCCTCACTGTGATAGAACAGTTCCCCTGTCCTCACTGTGATAGAACATTTTCCCGTCCTCTCTGTGATAGAACTGTTCCCCCCGTCCTCTCCGTGACAGAACAGTTTCCCCGTCCTCTCTTTGACAGAACAGTTCCCCCGTCCTCACTGTTATAGAACAGTTCCGCTCTCCTAACTGTGATAGAACAGTTCCCCCGTCCTCACTGTGACAGAACAGTTCCCCTGTCCTCACTGTGCTAGAGCAATTCCCCTGTACTCACTGTGACAGAACAGTTCCCCTGTCCTCACTGTGCTAGAACAATTCCCCTGTACTCACTGTGACAGAACAGTTGAGCTATCCTCAATGTGTTAGAACAGTTCCCCCGTCCTCACTGTGACAGAACAGTTCCCTTGTCCTCACTGTGTTAGAACAGTTCCCCTGTACTCACTGTGATAGAACAGTACCCTCTTTCTAACTGTAATAGAACAGATCCCTTGTCCTCACTGTGACAGAACAGTTCCCCTGTCCTCACTGTGATAGAACAGTTCCCCCGTCCTCACTGTGATAGAACAATTCCGCTGTCCTCACTGCAATAGAACAGTTCCCCCGTCCTCACTGTGATAGA
The DNA here is from genome assembly GCF_030028105.1 of Mobula birostris. Taxonomy (NCBI): domain Eukaryota; kingdom Metazoa; phylum Chordata; class Chondrichthyes; order Myliobatiformes; family Myliobatidae; genus Mobula; species Mobula birostris. Next base: position 9,294,018 of record NC_092402.1, read on the forward strand.
ACAGTTCCCCTGTCCTCACTGTGATAGAACAGTTCCCCTGTCCTCTCTGTGATAGAACAGTTCCCCCATCCTCACTGTGATAGAACAGCTCCCCTGTCCTCACTGCGATAGAACAGTTCCCCCGGTCTCACTGTGATGGAACAGTTCCCTTGACCAAACCATGATGGAACAGTTCCCCCGTCCTCACTGTGATAGAACAGTTTCCCCGTCCCCACTGTGATAGAACTGATCCCCCTGTCCTCACTGTGATAGAACAGTTCCCCTGTCCTCACTGTGACAAAGCAGTTCCCCTGTCCTCACTGTGATAGAACAGTTCCCCCTGTCTTCACTGTGATAGAACAGTTCCCCCTGTCTTCACTGTGATAGAACAGTTTCCCGTCCTCACCGTGATAGAACTGTTCCCCCCGTCCTCTCTGTGACAGAACAGTTTCCCCGTCCTCTCTTTGACTGAACAGTTCCCTCGTCCTCACTGTTATAGAACAGTTCCCCTGTCCTAACTGTGATAGAACAGTTCTTAAGTCCTCACTGTCAAAATCAGTTCCCTCGTCCTCACTGTGACTGAACAGTTCCCCTGTCCTCAGTGTGCTAGAACAATTCCCCTGTACTCACTGTGACAGAACAGTTCAGCTATCCTCAATGTGTTAGAACAGTTCCCCCGTCCTCTCTGTGATAGAACAGTTCCCTTGTCCTCACTGTGTTAGAACAGTTCCCCTGTACTCACTGTGATAGAACAGTACCCTCTTTCTAACTGTAATAGAACAGATCCCTTGTCCACACTGTGACAGAACAGTTCCCCTGTCTTTTCTGTGACAGAACAGTTGCCCCGTCCTAACTGTGATAGAACAGTTCCCCTGTCCTCACTGTGATAGAGCAGTTCCCCTGTCCTCACTGTCAGAACAGATGCCCTGTCCTCACTGTGATAGAACAGATCCCCTGTCCTCACTGTGATAGAGCTGTTCCCCCTGTCCTCACTGTGATAGAACAGTTCCCCCGTTCTCTCTGGGACAGGACAGTTCCCCCGTCCTCTCTGTGATAGAACAGTTCCCCCGTCCTCACTGTGATAGAACAGTTCCCCTGTACTCACTGCGATAGATCAGTTCCCCCGTCCTCACTGTGATAGAACAGTTCCCCCGTCCACACTCTGATAGAACATTTCCCCCGTCCACACTCTGATAGAACATTTCCCCAGTCCACACTCTGATAGAACAGTTCCCCTGTCCTCACTTTGACAGAACAGTTCCCCGTCCTCACTGTGATAGAACACTTCCCCTGTCCTCACTGCGATAGAACAGTTCCCCTGTCCTCACTGCGATGGAACAGTTCCCCTGTCCTCACTGCGATGGAACAGTTCCCCTGTCCTCACTGTGATAGAACATTTCCCCCGTCCTCTCTGTGATAGAACTGTTCCCCCGTCCTCACTGTGACAGAACAGTTCCCCCGCCGTCACTGTGATAGAACAGTTCCCCCGTCTTCACTGCGATGGAACAGTTCCCCTGTCCTCACTGCGATGGAACAGTTCCCCCGTCCTCACTGTGATAGAACAGTTCCCCTGTCCTCTCTGTGATAGAACAGTTCCCCCGTCCTCACTGTGATAGAACAGTTCCCCCGTCCTCACTGTGATAGAACAGTTCCCCCGTCCTCACTGTGATAGGACATTTCACACGTCCTCACTGTGATGGAACAGTTCCCCTGTCGTCACTGTGATAGAACACTTCCCCTGTCCTAACTGTGATAGGACATTTCACACGTCCTCACTGTGATAGAACAGTTCCCCTGTCGTCACTGTGACAGAACAGTTCCCCTGTCCTCACTGTGCTAGAGCAATTCCCCTGTACTCACTGTGACAGAACAGTTCAGCTATCCTCAATGTGTTAGAACAGTTTCCCCGTCCTCACTGTGACAGAACAGTTCCCTTGTCCTCACTGTGTTAGAACAGTTCCCCTGTACTCACTGTGATAGAACAGTACCCTCTTTCTAATTGTAATAGAACAGATCCCCTGTCCTCACTGTGACAGAACAGTTCCCCTGTCCTCACTGTGATAGAACAGATCCCCTGTCCTCACTGTGATAGAACAGTTCCCCCGTCCTCACTGTGATAGAACAGTTCCGCTGTCCTCACTGCAATAGAACAGTTCCCCCGTCCTCACTGTGATAGAACAGTTCCCCTGTCCTCACTGTGATAGAACAGTTCCCCTGTCCTCTCTGTGATAGAACAGTTCCCCCGTCCTCACTGTGATAGAACAGCTCCCCTGTCCTCACTGCGATAGAACAGTTCCCCCGGTCTCACTGTGATGGAACAGTTCCCTTGGCCAAACCATGATGGAACAGTTCCCCCGTCCTCACTGTGATAGAACAGTTCCCCCGTCCCCACTGTGATAGAACATTTCCCCCATCCTCACTGTGATAGAACAGTTCCCCGGTCCTCACTGTTATAGAACAGTTCCCCCGTCCTCACTGTTATAGAACTGATCCCCCTGTCCTCACTGTGATAGAACAGTTCCCCCGTCCTTATTGTGATGGAACTGATCCCCCTGTCCTCACTCTGACAGAAGTGATCCCCCTGTCCTCACTGTGATAGAACTCATCCCCCTGTCCTCACTGTGATAGAACAGTTCCCCCGTCCTCACTGTGATAGAACAGTTCCCCTGTCCTCACTGTGATAGAACATTTCCCCTGTCCTCTCTGTGATAGAACAGTTCCCCCGTCCTCACTGTGATAGAACAGCTCCCCTGTCCTCACTGCGATAGAACAGTTCCCCCGGTCTCACTGTGATGGAACAGTTCCCTTGGCCAAACCATGATGGAACAGTTCCCCCGTCCTCACTGTGATAGAACAGTTCCCCCGTCCCCACTGTGATAGAACATTTCCCCCATCCTCACTGTGATAGAACAGTTCCCCCGTCCTCACTGTTATAGAACAGTTCCCCCGTCCTCACTGTTATAGAACTGATCCCCCTGTCCTCACTGTGATAGAACAGTTCCCCCGTCCTTATTGTGATGGAACTGATCCCCCTGTCCTCACTCTGACAGAAGTGATCCCCCTGTCCTCACTGTGATAGAACAGTTTCCCGTCCTCACTGTGATAGAACTGTTCCCCCCGTCCTCTCTGTGACAGAACAGTTTCCCCGTCCTCTCTTTGACTGAACAGTTCCCTCGTCCTCACTGTTATAGAACAGTTCCCCTGTCCTAACTGTGATAGAACAGTTCTTAAGTCCTCACTGTCAAAATCAGTTCCCTCGTCCTCACTGTGACTGAACAGTTCCCCTGTCCTCAGTGTGCTAGAACAATTCCCCTGTACTCACTGTGACAGAACAGTTCAGCTATCCTCAATGTGTTAGAACAGTTCCCCCGTCCTCACTGTGACAGAACAGTTCCCTTGTCCTCACTGTGTTTGAACAGTTCCCCTGTACTCGCTGTGATAGAACAGTACCCTCTTTCTAACTGTAATAGAACAGATCCCTTGTCCACACTGTGACAGAACAGTTCCCCTGTCTTTTCTGTGACAGAACAGTTGCCCCGTCCTAACTGTGATAGAACAGTTCCCCTGTTCTCACTGTGATAGAGCAGTTCCCCTGTCCTCACTGTCAGAACAGATGCCCTGTCCTCACGGTGATAGAACAGATCCCCTGTCCTCACTGTGATAGAGCTGTTCCCCCTGTCCTCACTGTGATAGAACAGTTCCCCCGTTCTCTCTGTGACAGAACAGTTCCCCCGTCCTCTCTGTGATAGAACAGTTCCCCCGTCCTCACTGTGATAGAACAGTTCCCCTGTACTCACTGCGATAGATCAGTTCCCCCGTCCTCACTGTGATAGAACAGTTCCCCCGTTCTCTCTGTGACAGAACAGTTCCCCCGTCCTCTCTGTGATAGAACAGTTCCCCCGTCCTCACTGTGATAGAACAGTTCCCCTGTACGCACTGCGATAGATCAGTTCCCCCGTCCTCACTGTGATAGAACAGTTCCCCCGTCCACACTCTGATAGAACATTTCCACCGTCCACACTGTGACAGAACAGTTCCCCCGTCCTCACTGTGACAAAGCAGTTCCCCTGTTCACACTGTGATAGAACAGCGACCCCGTCCTCGCTGTAATAGAACATTTCCCCAGTCCACACTCTGATAGAACAGTTCCCCTGTCCTCACTTTGACAGAACAGTTCCCCGTCCTCACTGTGAGAGAACACTTCCCCTGTCCTCACTGCGATAGAACAGTTCCCCTGTCCTCACTGCGATGGAACAGTTCCCCTGTCCTCACTGTGATAGAACATTTCCCCCGTCCTCTCTGTGATAGAACAGTTCCCCCGTCCTCACTGTGACAGAACAGTTCCCCCGCCCTCACTGTGATAGAACAGTTCCCCCGTCTTCACTGCGGTGGAACAGTTCCCCTGTCCTCACTGCGATGGAACAGTTCCCCCGTCCTCACTGTGATAGAACAGTTCCCCTGTCCTCTCTGTGATAGAACAGTTCCCCCGTCCTCACTGTGATAGAACAGTTCCCCCGTCCTCACTGTGATAGGACATTTCACACGTCCTCACTGTGATGGAACAGTTCCCCTGTCGTCACTGTGATAGAACACTTCCCCTGTCCTAACTGTGATAGGACATTTCACACGTCGTCACTGTGATAGAACAGTTCCCCTGTCGTCACTGTGACAGAACAGTTCCCCTGTCCTCACTGTGCTAGAGCAATTCCCCTGTACTCACTGTGACAGAACAGTTCAGCTATCCTCAATGTGTTAGAACAGTTTCCCCGTCCTCACTGTGCAGAACAGTTCCCTTGTCCTCACTGTGTTAGAACAGTTCCCCTGTACTCACTGTGATAGAACAGTACCCTCTTTCTAATTGTAATAGAACAGATCCCTTGTCCTCACTGTGATAGAACAGTTCCCCCGTCCTCACTGTGATAGAACAGTTCCCCCGTCCTCACTGTGATAGAACAGTTCCGCTGTCCTCACTGCAATAGAACAGTTCCCCCGTCCTCACTGTGATAGAACAGTTCCCCTGTCCTCACTGTGATAGAACAGTTCCCCTGTCCTCTCTGTGATAGAACAGTTCCCCCGTCCTCACTGTGATAGAACAGCTCCCCTGTCCTCACTGCGATAGAACAGTTCCCCCGGTCTCACTGTGATGGAACAGTTCCCTTGGCCAAACCATGATGGAAAAGTTCCCCCGTCCTCACTGTGATAGAACAGTTCCCCCGTCCCCACTGTGATAGAACATTTCCCCCATCCTCACTGTGATAGAACAGTTCCCCGGTCCTCACTGTTATAGAACAGTTCCCCCGTCCTCACTGTTATAGAACTGATCCCCCTGTCCTCACTGTGATAGAACAGTTCCCCCGTCCTTATTGTGATGGAACTGATCCCCCTGTCCTCACTCTGACAGAAGTGATCCCCCTGTCCTCACTGTGATAGAACTCATCCCCCTGTCCTCACTGTGATAGAACAGTTCCCCTGTCCTCACTGTGATAGAACAGTTCCCCCTGTCCTCACTGTGATAGAACAGTTCCCCTGTCCTCACTGTGATAGAACAGTTCCCCCTGTCCTCACTGTGATAGAACAGTTCCCCCGTCCTTATTGTGATGGAACTGATCCCCCTGTCCTCACTCTGACATAAGTGATCCCCCTGTCCTCACTGTGATAGAACTCATCCCCCTGTCCTCACTGTGATAGAACAGTTCCCCCGTCCTCACTGTGATAGAACAGTTCCCCTGTCCTCACTGTGATAGAACATTTCCCCTGTCCTCTCTGTGATAGAACAGTTCCCCCGTCCTCACTGTGATAGAACAGCTCCCCTGTCCTCACTGCGATAGAACAGTTCCCCCGGTCTCACTGTGATGGAACAGTTCCCTTGGCCAAACCATGATGGAACAGTTCCCCCGTCCTCACTGTGATAGAACAGTTCCCCCGTCCCCACTGTGATAGAACATTTCCCCCATCCTCACTGTGATAGAACAGTTCCCCGGTCCTCACTGTTATAGAACAGTTCCCCCGTCCTCACTGTTATAGAACTGATCCCCCTGTCCTCACTGTGATAGAACAGTTCCCCCGTCCTTATTGTGATGGAACTGATCCCCCTGTCCTCACTGTGATAGAACTCATCCCCCTGTCCTCACTGTGATAGAACAGTTCCCCTGTCCTCACTGTGATAGAACAGTTCCCCCTGTCCTCACTGTGATAGAACAGTTTCCCGTCCTCACCGTGATAGAACTGTTCCCCCCGTCCTCTCTGTGACAGAACAGTTTCCCCGTCCTCTCTTTGACTGAACAGTTCCCTCGTCCTCACTGTTATAGAACAGTTCCCCTGTCCTAACTGTGATAGAACAGTTCTTAAGTCCTCACTGTCAAAATCAGTTCCTTCGTCCTCACTGTGACTGAACAGTTCCCCTGTCCTCAGTGTGCTAGAACAATTCCCCTGTACTCACTGTGATAGAACAGTACCCTCTTTCTAATTGTAATAGAACAGATCCCTTGTCCTCACTGTGATAGAACAGTTCCCCCGTCCTCACTGTGATAGAACAGTTCCCCCGTCCTCACTGTGATAGAACAGTTCCGCTGTCCTCACTGCAATAGAACAGTTCCCCCGTCCTCACTGTGATAGAACAGTTCCCCTGTCCTCACTGTGATAGAACAGTTCCCCTGTCCTCTCTGTGATAGAACAGTTCCCCCGTCCTCACTGTGATAGAACAGCTCCCCTGTCCTCACTGCGATAGAACAGTTCCCCCGGTCTCACTGTGATGGAACAGTTCCCTTGGCCAAACCATGATGGAAAAGTTCCCCCGTCCTCACTGTGATAGAACAGTTCCCCCGTCCCCACTGTGATAGAACATTTCCCCCATCCTCACTGTGATAGAACAGTTCCCCGGTCCTCACTGTTATAGAACAGTTCCCCCGTCCTCACTGTTATAGAACTGATCCCCCTGTCCTCACTGTGATAGAACAGTTCCCCCGTCCTTATTGTGATGGAACTGATCCCCCTGTCCTCACTCTGACAGAAGTGATCCCCCTGTCCTCACTGTGATAGAACTCATCCCCCTGTCCTCACTGTGATAGAACAGTTCCCCTGTCCTCACTGTGATAGAACAGTTCCCCCTGTCCTCACTGTGATAGAACAGTTCCCCTGTCCTCACTGTGATAGAACAGTTCCCCCTGTCCTCACTGTGATAGAACAGTTCCCCCGTCCTTATTGTGATGGAACTGATCCCCCTGTCCTCACTCTGACATAAGTGATCCCCCTGTCCTCACTGTGATAGAACTCATCCCCCTGTCCTCACTGTGATAGAACAGTTCCCCCGTCCTCACTGTGATAGAACAGTTCCCCTGTCCTCACTGTGATAGAACATTTCCCCTGTCCTCTCTGTGATAGAACAGTTCCCCCGTCCTCACTGTGATAGAACAGCTCCCCTGTCCTCACTGCGATAGAACAGTTCCCCCGGTCTCACTGTGATGGAACAGTTCCCTTGGCCAAACCATGATGGAACAGTTCCCCCGTCCTCACTGTGATAGAACAGTTCCCCCGTCCCCACTGTGATAGAACATTTCCCCCATCCTCACTGTGATAGAACAGTTCCCCGGTCCTCACTGTTATAGAACAGTTCCCCCGTCCTCACTGTTATAGAACTGATCCCCCTGTCCTCACTGTGATAGAACAGTTCCCCCGTCCTTATTGTGATGGAACTGATCCCCCTGTCCTCACTCTGACAGAAGTGATCCCCCTGTCCTCACTGTGATAGAACTCATCCCCCTGTCCTCACTGTGATAGAACAGTTCCCCTGTCCTCACTGTGATAGAACAGTTCCCCCTGTCCTCACTGTGATAGAACAGTTTCCCGTCCTCACCGTGATAGAACTGTTCCCCCCGTCCTCTCTGTGACAGAACAGTTTCCCCGTCCTCTCTTTGACTGAACAGTTCCCTCGTCCTCACTGTTATAGAACAGTTCCCCTGTCCTAACTGTGATAGAACAGTTCTTAAGTCCTCACTGTCAAAATCAGTTCCCTCGTCCTCACTGTGACTGAACAGTTCCCCTGTCCTCAGTGTGCTAGAACAATTCCCCTGTACTCACTGTGACAGAACAGTTCAGCTATCCTCAATGTGTTAGAACAGTTCCCCCGTCCTCACTGTGACAGAACAGTTCCCTTGTCCTCACTGTGTTTGAACAGTTCCCCTGTACTCGCTGTGATAGAACAGTACCCTCTTTCTAACTGTAATAGAACAGATCCCTTGTCCACACTGTGACAGAACAGTTCCCCCGTCCTCACTGTGATAGAACAGTTGCCCCGTCCTAACTGTGATAGAACAGTTCCCCTGTTCTCACTGTGATAGAGCAGTTCCCCTGTCCTCACTGTCAGAACAGATGCCCTGTCCTCACTGTGATAGAACAGATCCCCTGTCCTCACTGTGATAGAGCTGTTCCCCCTGTCCTCACTGTGATAGAACAGTTCCCCCGTTCTCTCTGTGACAGAACAGTTCCCCCGTCCTCTCTGTGATAGAACAGTTCCCCCGTCCTCACTGTGATAGAACAGTTCCCCTGTACTCACTGCGATAGATCAGTTCCCCCGTCCTCACTGTGATAGAACAGTTCCCCCGTTCTCTCTGTGACAGAACAGTTCCCCCGTCCTCTCTGTGATAGAACAGTTCCCCCGTCCTCACTGTGATAGAACAGTTCCCCTGTACGCACTGCGATAGATCAGTTCCCCCGTCCTCACTGTGATAGAACAGTTCCCCCGTCCACACTCTGATAGAACATTTCCACCGTCCACACTGTGACAGAACAGTTCCCCCGTCCTCACTGTGACAAAGCAGTTCCCCTGTTCACACTGTGATAGAACAGCGACCCCGTCCTCGCTGTAATAGAACATTTCCCCAGTCCACACTCTGATAGAACAGTTCCCCTGTCCTCACTTTGACAGAACAGTTCCCCGTCCTCACTGTGATAGAACACTTCCCCTGTCCTCACTGCGATAGAACAGTTCCCCTGTCCTCACTGCGATGGAACAGTTCCCCTGTCCTCACTGCGATGGAACAGTTCCCCTGTCCTCACTGTGATAGAACATTTCCCCCGTCCTATCTGTGATAGAACAGTTCCCCCGTCCTCACTGTGATAGAACAGTTCCCCCGTCTTCACTGCGGTGGAACAGTTCCCCCGTCCTCACTGTGATAGAACAGTTCCCCTGTCCTCTCTGTGATAGAACAGTTCCCCCGTCCTCACTGTGATAGAACAGTTCCCCCGTCCTCACTGTGATAGAACAGTTCCCCCGTCCTCACTGTGATAGGACATTTCACACGTCCTCACTGTGATGGAACAGTTCCCCTGTCGTCACTGTGATAGAACACTTCCCCTGTCCTAACTGTGATAGGACATTTCACACGTCCTCACTGTGATAGAACAGTTCCCCTGTCGTCACTGTGACAGAACAGTTCCCCTGTCCTCACTGTGCTAGAGCAATTCCCCTGTACTCACTGTGACAGAACAGTTCAGCTATCCTCAATGTGTTAGAACAGTTTCCCCGTCCTCACTGTGCAGAACAGTTCCCTTGTCCTCACTGTGTTAGAACAGTTCCCCTGTACTCACTGTGATAGAACAGTTCCCCGTCCTCACTGTGATAGAACAGTTCCCCCTGTCCTCACTGTGATAGAACAGTTCCGCTGTCCTCACTGCAATAGAACAGTTCCCCCGTCCTCACTGTGATAGAACAGTTCCCCTGTCCTCACTGTGATAGAACAGTTCCCCCGTCCTCACTGTGATAGAACAGTTCCGCTGTCCTCACTGCAATAGAACAGTTCCCCCGTCCTCACTGTGATAGAACAGTTCCCCTGTCCTCACTGTGATAGAACAGTTCCCCTGTCCTCTCTGTGATAGAACAGTTCCCCCGTCCTCACTGTGATAGAACAGCTCCCCTGTCCTCACTGCGATAGAACAGTTCCCCCGGTCTCACTATGATGGAACAGTTCCCTTGGCCAAACCATGATGGAAAAGTTCCCCCGTCCTCACTGTGATAGAACAGTTCCCCCGTCCCCACTGTGATAGAACATTTCCCCCATCCTCACTGTGATAGAACAGTTCCCCGGTCCTCACTGTTATAGAACAGTTCCCCCGTCCTCACTGTTATAGAACTGATCCCCCTGTCCTCACTGTGATAGAACAGTTCCCCCGTCCTTATTGTGATGGAACTGATCCCCCTGTCCTCACTCTGACAGAAGTGATCCCCCTGTCCTCACTGTGATAGAACAGTTCCCCTGTCCTCACTGTGATAGAACAGTTCCCCCTGTCCTCACTGTGATAGAACAGTTTCCCGTCCTCACCGTGATAGAACTGTTCCCCCCGTCCTCTCTGTGACAGAACAGTTTCCCCGTCCTCTCTTTGACTGAACAGTTCCCTCGTCCTCACTGTTATAGAACAGTTCCCCTGTCCTAACTGTGATAGAACAGTTCTTAAGTCCTCACTGTCAAAATCAGTTCCCTCGTCCTCACTGTGACTGAACAGTTCCCCTGTCCTCAGTGTGCTAGAACAATTCCCCTGTACTCACTGTGACAGAACAGTTCAGCTATCCTCAATGTGTTAGAACAGTTCCCCCGTCCTCACTGTGACAGAACAGTTCCCTTGTCCTCACTGTGTTAGAACATTTCCCCTGTACTCACTGTGATAGAACAGTACCCTCTTTCTAACTGTAATAGAACAGATCCCTTGTCCACACTGTGACAGAACAGTTCCCCTGTCTTTTCTGTGACAGAACAGTTGCCCCGTCCTAACTGTGATAGAACAGTTCCCCTGTCCTCACTGTGATAGAGCAGTTCCCCTGTCCTCACTGTCAGAACAGATGCCCTGTCCTCACTGTGATAGAACAGATCCCCTGTCCTCACTGTGATAGAGCTGTTCCCCCTGTCCTCACTGTGATAGAACAGTTACCCCGTTCTCTCTGTGACAGAACAGTTCCCCCGTCCTCTCTGTGATAGAACAGTTCCCCCGTCCTCACTGTGATAGAACAGATCCCCCGTCCTCACTGTGATAGAACAGTTCCCCTGTACTCACTGCGATAGATCAGTTCCCCCGTCCTCACTGTGATAGAACAGTTCCCCCGTCCACACTCTGATAGAACATTTCCACCGTCCACACTGTGACAGAACAGTTCCCCCGTCCTCACTGTGACAAAGCAGTTCCCCTGTTCACACTGTGATAGAACAGCGACCCCGTCCTCGCTGTAATAGAACATTTCCCCAGTCCACACTCTGATAGAACAGTTCCCCTGTCCTCACTTTGACAGAACAGTTCCCCGTCCTCACTGTGATAGAACACTTCCCCTGTCCTCACTGCGATAGAACAGTTCCCCTGTCCTCACTGCGATGGAACAGTTCCCCTGTCCTCACTGCGATGGAACAGTTCCCCTGTCCTCACTGCGATGGAACAGTTCCCCTGTCCTCACTGTGATAGAACATTTCCCCCGTCCTCTCTGTGATAGAACAGTTCCCCCGTCCTCACTGTGACAGAACAGTTCCCCCGCCCTCACTGTGATAGAACATTTCCCCCGTCTTCACTGCGATGGAACAGTTCCCCTGTCCTCACTGCGATGGAACAGTTCCCCCGTCCTCACTGTGATAGAACAGTTCCCCTGTCCTCTGTGTGATAGAACAGTTCCCCCGTCCTCACTGTGATAGAACAGTTCCCCCGTCCTCACTGTGATAGAACAGTTCCCCCGTCCTCACTGTGATAGGACATTTCACACGTCCTCACTGTGATGGAACAGTTCCCCTGTCGTCACTGTGATAGAACACTTCCCCTGTCCTAACTGTGATAGGACATTTCACACGTCCTCACTGTGATAGAACAATTCCCCTGTCGTCACTGTGATAGAACATTTCCCCCCGTCTCACTGTGATAGAACAGTTCACCCGTCCTCACTGTGATAGAACAGTTCGCTTGGCCACACTGTGACAGAACAGTTCCCCCGTCCTCACTGTGAAAAAACAGTTCCCCCATCCTAACTGTGATAGAACAGTTCCCCTGTCCTCACTGTGACAGAATACTTCTACCCATCCTCGCTGTGATGGAACAGTTCCCCCGTCGTAACTGTGATAGAACAGTTTCTCCATCCTCACTGTGACAGAACAGTTCCCCTGTTCTCACGGTGATAGAACAGTTCCCCTGTCCTCACTGTGATTGATCATTTCCCCTGTCCTCACAGTGAGAGAACAGTTCTCGCGTCCTCTCTGTGATAGAACAGTTCCCCTGTACTCACGCTGACAGAACAGTTCCCTCTTTCGAAATGTGATACAACAGTTCTCTTTTCCACACGGTGACAGAAAAGTTCCCTTGTCCTCTCTGTGACAGAACAGTTCCCCCGTCTTCACTGTGATAGAACAGTTCCCCCGTCGTCACTGTGATAGAACAGTTCCCCCGTCGTCACTGTGATAGAACAGTTCCCCTGTCCTCACTGTTATAGAACACTTCCCCTGTCCTCACTGTGACAGAACAGTTCCCCTGTCCTCACTGTGATAGAACAGTTCCCCGGTCTCACTGTGATAGAACAGTTCCCCTGTCCTCACTGTTATAGAACACTTCCCCTGTCCTCACTGTGACAGAACAGTTCCCCCGTCCTCTCTGTGATAGAACAGTTCCCCCGTCCTCACTGTGATAGAACAGTTCCCTTGTACTCACTGCGATAGATCAGTTCCCCCGTCCTCACTGTGATAGAACAGTTCCCCCGTTCTCTCTGTGACAGAACAGTTCCCCCGTCCTCTCTGTGATAGAACAGTTCCCCCGTCCTCACTGTGATAGAACAGTTCCCCTGTACGCACTGCGATAGATCAGTTCCCCCGTCCTCACTGTGATAGAACAGTTCCCCCGTCCACACTCTGATAGAACATTTCCACCGTCCACACTGTGACAGAACAGTTCCCCCGTCCTCACTGTGACAAAGCAGTTCCCCTGTTCACACTGTGATAGAACAGCGACCCCGTCCTCGCTGTAATAGAACATTTCCCCAGTCCACACTCTGATAGAACAGTTCCCCTGTCCTCACTTTGACAGAACAGTTCCCCGTCCTCACTGTGATAGAACACTTCCCCTGTCCTCACTGCGATAGAACAGTTCCCCTGTCCTCACTGCGATGGAACAGTTCCCCTGTCCTCACTGCGATGGAACAGTTCCCCTGTCCTCACTGTGATAGAACATTTCCCCCGTCCTATCTGTGATAGAACAGTTCCCCCGTCCTCACTGTGATAGAACAGTTCCCCCGTCTTCACTGCGGTGGAACAGTTCCCCCTTCCTCACTGTGATAGAACAGTTCCCCTGTCCTCTCTGTGATAGAACAGTTCCCCCGTCCTCACTGTGATAGAACAGTTCCCCCGTCCTCACTGTGATAGAACAGTTCCCCCGTCCTCACTGTGATAGGACATTTCACACGTCCTCACTGTGATGGAACAGTTCCCCTGTCGTCACTGTGATAGAACACTTCCCCTGTCCTAACTGTGATAGGACATTTCACACGTCCTCACTGTGATAGAACAGTTCCCCTGTCGTCACTGTGCTAGAGCAATTCCCCTGTACTCACTGTGACAGAACAGTTCAGCTATCCTCAATGTGTTAGAACAGTTTCCCCGTCCTCACTGTGCAGAACAGTTCCCTTGTCCTCACTGTGTTAGAACAGTTCCCCTGTACTCACTGTGATAGAACAGTACCCTCTTTCTAATTGTAATAGAACAGATCCCTTGTCCTCACTGTGACAGAACAGTTCCCCTGTCCTCACTGTGATAGAACAGTTCCCCCGTCCTCACTGTGATAGAACAGTTCCCCTGTCCTCACTGTGATAGAACAGTTCCCCTGTCCTCTCTGTGATAGAACAGCTCCCCTGTCCTCACTGCGATGGAACAGTTCCCCCGGTCTCACTGTGATGGAACAGTTCCCTTGGCCAAACCATGATGGAAAAGTTCCCCCGTCCTCACTGTGATAGAACAGTTCCCCCGTCCCCACTGTGATAGAACATTTCCCCCATCCTCACTGTGATAGAACAGTTCCCCGGTCCTCACTGTTATAGAACAGTTCCCCCGTCCTCACTGTTATAGAACTGATCCCCCTGTCCTCACTGTGATAGAACAGTTCCCCCGTCCTTATTGTGATGGAACTGATCCCCCTGTCCTCACTCTGACAGAAGTGATCCCCCTGTCCTCACTGTGATAGAACTCATCCCCCTGTCCTCACTGTGATAGAACAGTTCCCCTGTCCTCACTGTGATAGAACAGTTCCCCCTGTCCTCACTGTGATAGAACAGTTTCCCGTCCTCACCGTGATAGAACTGTTCCCCCCGTCCTCTCTGTGACAGAACAGTTTCCCCGTCCTCTCTTTGACTGAACAGTTCCCTCGTCCTCACTGTTATAGAACAGTTCCCCTGTCCTGACTGTGATAGAACAGTTCTTAAGTCCTCACTGTCAAAATCAGTTCCCTCGTCCTCACTGTGACTGAACAGTTCCCCTGTCCTCAGTGTGCTAGAACAATTCCCCTGTACTCACTGTGACAGAACAGTTCAGCTATCCTCAATGTGTTAGAACAGTTCCCCCGTCCTCACTGTGACAGAACAGTTCCCTTGTCCTCACTGTGTTAGAACATTTCCCCTGTACTCACTGTGATAGAACAGTACCCTCTTTCTAACTGTAATAGAACAGATCCCTTGTCCACACTGTGACAGAACAGTTCCCCTGTCTTTTCTGTGACAGAACAGTTGCCCCGTCCTAACTGTGATAGAACAGTTCCCCTGTCCTCACTGTGATAGAGCAGTTCCCCTGTCCTCACTGTCAGAACAGATGCCCTGTCCTCACTGTGATAGAACAGATCCCCTGTCCTCACTGTGATAGAGCTGTTCCCCCTGTCCTCACTGTGATAGAACAGTTACCCCGTTCTCTCTGTGACAGAACAGTTCCCCCGTCCTCTCTGTGATAGAACAGTTCCCCCGTCCTCACTGTGATAGAACAGTTCCCCTGTACTCACTGCGATAGATCAGTTCCCCCGTCCTCACTGTGATAGAACAGTTCCCCCGTCCACACTCTGATAGAACATTTCCACCGTCCACACTGTGACAGAACAGTTCCCCCGTCCTCACTGTGACAAAGCAGTTCCCCTGTTCACACTGTGATAGAACAGCGACCCCGTCCTCGCTGTAATAGAACATTTCCCCAGTCCACACTCTGATAGAACAGTTCCCCTGTCCTCACTTTGACAGAACAGTTCCCCGTCCTCACTGTGATAGAACACTTCCCCTGTCCTCACTGCGATAGAACAGTTCCCCTGTCCTCACTGCGATGGAACAGTTCCCCTGTCCTCACTGCGATGGAACAGTTCCCCTGTCCTCACTGTGATAGAACATTTCCCCCGTCCTCTCTGTGATAGAACAGTTCCCCCGTCCTCACTGTGACAGAACAGTTCCCCCGCCCTCACTGTGATAGAACATTTCCCCCGTCTTCACTGCGATGGAACAGTTCCCCTGTCCTCACTGCGATGGAACAGTTCCCCCGTCCTCACTGTGATAGAACAGTTCCCCTGTCCTCTGTGTGATAGAACAGTTCCCCCGTCCTCACTGTGATAGAACAGTTCCCCCGTCCTCACTGTGATAGAACAGTTCCCCCGTCCTCACTGTGATAGGACATTTCACACGTCCTCACTGTGATGGAACAGTTCCCCTGTCGTCACTGTGATAGAACACTTCCCCTGTCCTAACTGTGATAGGACATTTCACACGTCCTCACTGTGATAGAACAGTTCCCCTGTCGTCACTGTGATAGAACATTTCCCCCCGTCTCACTGTGATAGAACAGTTCACCCGTCCTCACTGTGATAGAACAGTTCGCTTGGCCACACTGTGACAGAACAGTTCCCCCGTCCTCACTGTGAAAAAACAGTTCCCCCATCCTAACTGTGATAGAACAGTTCCCCTGTCCTCACTGTGACAGAATACTTCTACCCATCCTCGCTGTGATGGAACAGTTCCCCCGTCGTAACTGTGATAGAACAGTTTCTCCATCCTCACTGTGACAGAACAGTTGCCCTGTTCTCACGGTGATAGAACAGTTCCCCTGTCCTCACTGTGATTGATCATTTCCCCTGTCCTCACAGTGAGAGAACAGTTCTCGCGTCCTCTCTGTGATAGAACAGTTCCCCTGTACTCACGCTGACAGAACAGTTCCCTCTTTCGAAATGTGATACAACAGTTCTCTTTTCCACACGGTGACAGAAAAGTTCCCTTGTCCTCTCTGTGACAGAACAGTTCCCCCGTCGTCACTGTGATAGAACAGTTCCCCCGTCCTCACTGTGATAGAACAGTTCCCCCGTCCTCACTGTGATAGAACAGTTCCCCTGTCCTCACTGTTATAGAACACTTCCCCTGTCCTCACTGTGACAGAACACTTCCCCTGTCCTCACTGTGATAGAACAGTTCCCCCGGTCTCACTGTGATAGAACAGTTCCCCCGTCCTCACTGTGATAGAACAGTTCCCCCGTCGTCACTGTGATAGAACAGTTCCCCCGTCCTCACTGTGATAGAACAGTTCCCCTGTCCTCACTGTTATAGAACACTTCCCCTGTCCTCACTGTGACAGAACACTTCCCCTGTCCTCACTGTGATAGAACAGTTCCCCCGGTCTCACTGTGATAGAACAGTTCCCCTGTCCTCACTGTTATAGAACACTTCCCCTGTCCTCACTGTGACAGAACAGTTCCACTGTCCTGACAGTGACAGAACAGTTCCCCCGGTCTCACTGTGATAGAACAGTTCCCTTGGCCACACTGTGATAGAACAGTTCCCCCGTTCCCACTTTGATAGAACAGTCCCCCTGTCCTCACTGTGATAGAACAGCTCCCCTGTCCTCACTGTGATAGAACACTTCCCCTGTCCTCACTGTGACAGAACAGTTCCACTGTCCTGACAGTGACAGAACAGTTCCCCCGGTCTCACTGTGATAGAACAGTTCCCTTGGCCACACTGTGATAGAACAGTTCCCCCGTTCCCACTTTGATAGAACAGTCCCCCTGTCCTCACTGTGATAGAACAGTTCCCCTGTCTTCACTGTGATAGAACAGTTCCCCCGTCCTCACTGTGATAGAACAGTTTCCCGTCCTCATTGTGATATATCTGTTCGCCCTGTCCTCACTGTGACAGAACAGTTTCCCATTCCTTTCTGTGACAGAACAGCTCCCCCGTCCTCACTGTGATAGAACAGATCCCCTGTCCTCACTGCGATAGAACTGCTCCCCCTGTCCTCACTGTGATAGAACAGTTTCCCCGTCCTGTCTGTGACAGAACAGTTCCCCTGTCCTCACTGTGATTGAACAGTTCCCCTGTCCTCACAGTGACAGAACAGTTCCCCTGTCCTCACAGTGACAGAACAGTTCCCCTGTCCTCTCTGTGATAGAACAGACCCCCTGTCCACACTGTGATATAACAGTTCCCCTGTCCTGACTGTGACAGAACAGTTCCCATTCCTCACTGTTATAGAGCAGTTTCTCCGTCTTCACTGTGATAGAACCGTTCCCCCGTCCCCACTGTGATAGAACATTTCCCCCATTCTCACTGTGACAGAACAGTTCCCCTGTCCTCACTGTGATAGAACAATTCCCCTGTCCTAACTATGATAGAACAGTTCTTAAATCCTCACTGTCAAAAAACAGTTCCCCCGTCCTAACTGTGATAGAACAGTTCCCCCGTCCTCACTGTGACAGAACAGTTCCCCTGTCCTCACTGTGATACAACTGTTCCCCCTGTCCTCACTGTGATAGAACAGTTCCTGAGTCCTAACTGTGATAGAACAGTTCCCCTGTCCACACTGTTATAGAGCAGTTCCCCTCTCCTCACTGTCAGAACAGATGCCCTGTCTTCACTGTGATAGAACAGATCCCCTGTCCTCACTGTGATAGAACTGTTCCCCCTGTCCTCACAGTGATAGAACAATTCCCCCGTCCTCTCTGTGACGGAACAGTTCCCCCGTCCTCACTGTGATAGAACAATTCCCCTGTCCTAACTATGATAGAACAGTTCTTAAGTCCTCACTGTCAAAAAACAGTTCCCCCGTCCTCACTGTGATAGAACAGTTCCCCCGTCCTCACTGTGATAGAACAGTTCCGCTGTCCTCACTGCAATAGAACAGTTCCCCCGTCCTCACTGTGATAGAACAGTTCCCCTGTCCTCACTGTGATAGAACAGTTCCCCTGTCCTCTCTGTGATAGAACAGTTCCCCCGTCCTCACTGTGATAGAACAGCTCCCCTGTCCTCACTGCGATAGAACAGTTCCCCCGGTCTCACTGTGATGGAACAGTTCCCTTGGCCAAACCATGATGGAAAAGTTCCCCCGTCCTCACTGTGATAGAACAGTTCCCCCGTCCCCACTGTGATAGAACATTTCCCCCATCCTCACTGTGATAGAACAGTTCCCCGGTCCTCACTGTTATAGAACAGTTCCCCCGTCCTCACTGTTATAGAACTGATCCCCCTGTCCTCACTGTGATAGAACAGTTCCCCCGTCCTTATTGTGATGGAACTGATCCCCCTGTCCTCACTCTGACAGAAGTGATCCCCCTGTCCTCACTGTGATAGAACTCATCCCCCTGTCCTCACTGTGATAGAACAGTTCCCCTGTCCTCACTGTGATAGAACAGTTTCCCGTCCTCACCGTGATAGAACTGTTCCCCCCGTCCTCTCTGTGACAGAACAGTTTCCCCGTCCTCTCTTTGACTGAACAGTTCCCTCGTCCTCACTGTTATAGAACAGTTCCCCTGTCCTAACTGTGATAGAACAGTTCTTAAGTCCTCACTGTCAAAATCAGTTCCCTCGTCCTCACTGTGACTGAACAGTTCCCCTGTCATCAGTGTGCTAGAACAATTCCCCTGTACTCACTGTGACAGAACAGTTCAGCTATCCTCAATGTGTTAGAACAGTTCCCCCGTCCTCACTGTGACAGAACAGTTCCCTTGTCCTCACTGTGTTAGAACATTTCCCCTGTACTCACTGTGATAGAACAGTACCCTCTTTCTAACTGTAATAGAACAGATCCCTTGTCCACACTGTGACAGAACAGTTCCCCTGTCCTCACTGTGATAGAACAGTTCCCCCGTCCTCACTGTGATAGAACAGTTCCCCTGTCCTCTGTGTGATAGAACAGTTCCCCCGTCCTCACTGTGATAGAACAGTTCCCCCGTCCTCACTGTGATAGAACAGTTCCCCCGTCCTCACTGTGATAGGACATTTCACACGTCCTCACTGTGATGGAACAGTTCCCCTGTCGTCACTGTGATAGAACACTTCCCCTGTCCTAACTGTGATAGGACATTTCACACGTCCTCACTGTGATAGAACAGTTCCCCTGTCGTCACTGTGATAGAACATTTCCCCCCGTCTCACTGTGATAGAACAGTTCACCCGTCCTCACTGTGATAGAACAGTTCGCTTGGCCACACTGTGACAGAACAGTTCCCCTGTCCACACTGTTATAGAGCAGTTCCCCTCTCCTCACTGTGATAGAACAGTTCCCCCGTCCTCACTGTGATATAACAGTTCCTGAGTCCTAACTGTGATAGAACAGTTCCCCTGTCCACACTGTTATACAGCAGTTCCCCTCTCCTCACTGTCAGAACAGATGCCCTGTCTTCACTGTGATAGAACAGATCCCCTGTCCTCACTGTGATAGAACTGTTCCCCCTGTCCTCACAGTGATAGAACAATTCCCCCGTCCTCTCTGTGACGGAACAGTTCCCCCATTCTCACTGTGACAGAACAGTTCCCCTGTCCTCACTGTGATAGAACAATTCCCCTGTCCTAACTATGATAGAACAGTTCTTAAATCCTCACTGTCAAAAAACAGTTCCCCCGTCCTAACTGTGATAGAACAGTTCCCCCGTCCTCACTGTGACAGAACAGTTCCTGAGTCCTAACTGTGATAGAACAGTTCCCCTGTCCACACTGTTATAGAGCAGTTCCCCTGTCCTCACTGTGATAGAACAGTTCCCCCGTCCTCACTGTGATATAACAGTTCCTGAGTCCTAACTGTGATAGAACAGTTCCCCTGTCCACACTGTTATAGAGCAGTTCCCCTCTCCTCACTGTGATAGAACAGTTCCCCCGTCCTCACTGTGATATAACAGTTCCTGAGTCCTAACTGTGATAGAACAGTTCCCCTGTCCACACTGTTATAGAGCAGTTCCCCTCTCCTCACTGTCAGAACAGATGCCCTGTCTTCACTGTGATAGAACAGATCCCCTGTCCTCACTGTGATAGAACTGTTCCCCCTGTCCTCACAGTGATAGAACAATTCCCCCGTCCTCTCTGTGACGGAACAGTTCCCCCGTCCTCACTGTGATAGAAGAGATCCCCTGTCTGAACCGTGGAAGAACATTTTCCCTGTCTTACTGTAACAGATCAGTTCCCCCGTCCTCACTGTGACAGAACAGTTCCCCTGTCCTCACTGTGATAGAACAATTCCCCTGTCCTCACTGTGATAGAACAATTCCCCTGTCCTAACTATGATAGAACAGTTCTTAAGTCCTCACTGTCAAAAAACAGTTCCCCCGTCCTAACTGTGATAGAACAGTTCCCCCGTCCTCCCTGTGACAGAACAGTTCCGCTGTCCTCACTGTGATAGAACAGTACCCTCTTTCTAACTGTGATAGAACAGATCCCTTGTCCGCACTGTGGGAGAACAGTTCCCCTGTCCTTTCTGTGACAGAACAGTTGCCCCGTCCTCACTGTGATAGAACAGTTTCCCCATCCTCACTGTGACAGAACAGTTCCTGAGTCCTAACTGTGATAGAACAGTTCCCCTGTCCACACTGTTATAGAGCAGCTCCCCTGTCCTCACTGTCAGAACAGATGCCCTGTCTTCACTGTGATAGAACAGATCCCCTGTCCTCACTGTGATAGAACTGTTCCCCCTGTCCTCACTGTGATAGAACAGTTCCCCCGTCTTCACTGTGATTGAACAGTTCCCCCGTCCCCACTGTGATAGAACAGTTCGCCCATCCTCACTGTGATAGAACAGTTCCCCTGTCCTCACTGTGATAGAACAGCTCCCCCGTCCTCACTGTGATTGAACATTTCCCCTGTCCTTACTGCGATAGAATTGTTCCCCCGTCCTCTCTGTGACAGAACAGTTCCCTCGTCCTCACTTTGATAGAACAGTTCCCCTGTCCTCACAGTGACAGAACAGTTCCCCTGTCCTCACAGTGACAGAACAGTTCCCCTGTCCTCTCTGTGATAGAACAGATCCCCTGTCCACACTGTGATATAACAGTTTCCCTGTCCTCACTGTGACAGAACAGTTCCCATTCCTCACTGTGAAAGAAGTGATCCCCCTGTCCTCACTGTGATAGAACTCATCCCCCTGTCCTCACTGTGATAGAACAGTTCCCGGTCCTCTCTGTGCTAGAACAGTTCCCCTGTACTCACTGTGACAGAACAGTTCCCCCGTCCTCACTGTGATAGAACAGTTCCCCTGTCCTGACAGTGACAGAACAGTTCCCCCGGTCTCACTGTGATAGAACAGTACCCTTGGCCAAACTGAGATAGAACAGTTCCCCCATCCTCACTGTGACAGAACAGTTCCCCTGTACTCACTGTGATAGAACAGTTCCCCTGTCCTCACTGTTATAGAACTGATCCCCCTGTCCTCACTGTGATAGAACAGTTCCCCCGTCCTCATTGTGATGGAACTGATCCCCCTGTCCTCACTGTGATAGAAGTGAAGCCCCTGTCCTCACTGTGATGGAACTCATCCCCCTGTCCTCACTGTGAGAGAACAGTTCCCCTGTCCTCACTGTGATAGAACAGTTCCCCTGTCCTCACTGTGATAGAACAGTTTCCCGTCCTCACTGTGATAGAACAGTTCCCCGGTCCTCACTGCGATAGAACAGTTCCCCTGTCCTCACTGCGATAGAACAGTTCCCCTGTCCTCACTGCGATGGAACAGTTCCCCTGTCCTCACTGCGATGGAACAGTTCCCCCGTCCTCACTGTGATAGAACAGTTCACCCGTCCTCTCTGTGATAGAACAGTTCCCCCGTCCTCACTGTGACAGAACAGTTCCCCCGCCCTCACTGTGATAGAACAGTTCCCCTGTCCTCTCTGTGATAGAACAGTTCCCCCGTCCTCACTGTGATAGAACAGTTCCCCCGTCCTCACTGTGATAGAACAGTTCCCCTGTCCTCTCTGTGATAGAACAGTTCCCCTGTCCTCACTGCGATAGAACAGTTCCCCCGTCCTCACTGTGATAGAACAGTTCCCCTGTCCTCTCTGTGATAGAACAGTTCCCCCGTCCTCACTGTGATAGAACAGTTCCCCCGTCCTCACTGTGATAGAACAGTTCCCCCGTCCTCACTGTGATAGAACAGTTCCCCTGTCCTCACTGTTATAGAACTGATCCCCCTGTCCTCACTGTGATAGAACAGTTCCCCTGTCCTCACTGTGATAGAACAGTTTCCCGTCCTCACTGTGATAGAACAGTTTCCCGTCCTCACTGTGATAGAACTGTTCCCCCCGTCCTCTCCGTGACAGAACAGTTTCCCCGTCCTCTCTTTGACAGAACAGTTCCCTCGTCCTCACTGTGATAGAACAGTTCTTAAGTCCTCATTGTCAAAATCAGTTCCCCCGTCCTAACTGTGATAGAACAGTTCCCCCGTCCTCACTGTGACAGAACAGTTCCCCTGTCCTCACTGTGCTAGAGCAATTCCCCTGTACTCACTGTGACAGAACAGTTCAGCTATCCTCAATGTGTTAGAACAGTTTCCCCGTCCTCACTGTGCAGAACAGTTCCCCTGTACTCACTGTGATAGAGCAGTTCCCCTGTCCTCACTGTCAGAACAGATGCCCTGTCCTCACTGTGATAGAACAGATCCCCTGTCCTCACTGTGATAGAGCTGTTCCCCCTGTCCTCACTGTGATAGAACAGTTCCCCCGTTCTCTCTGTGACAGATCAGTTCCCCCGTCCTCTCTGTGATAGAACAGTTCCCCTGTCCTAACTGTGGAAGAGCAGTTCCCCTGTCCTTACTGTAACAGAACAGTTCCGCCATCCTCACTGGGATAGAACAGTTCCCCAGTCCTCGCTGCGATAGAACAGTTCCCCTGTTCTCACTGTGATAGAACAGTTCCCCTGTCCTCACTGTGAGAGAACAGATCCCCTGTCCTCACTGTGATAGAACAGTTCCTCTGTCCTCACTGT
This sequence comes from Mobula birostris, assembly GCF_030028105.1. Taxonomy (NCBI): domain Eukaryota; kingdom Metazoa; phylum Chordata; class Chondrichthyes; order Myliobatiformes; family Myliobatidae; genus Mobula; species Mobula birostris. The sequence goes on from NC_092402.1 coordinate 9,317,194, forward strand.
GATAGAACAGTTCCCCGGCCCTCACTGTGACAGAACAGTTCCCCAGTCATCACTGTGATAGAACAGTTCCCCTGTCCTAATTGTGATAGAATACTTCTACCCATCGTCGCTCTGATGGAACAGTTCCCCCGTCCTAACTGTGATAGAACAGTTTCTCCGTCCTCACTGTGACAGAACAGTTCCCCTGTTCTCACTGTGATAGAACAGTTCCCCTGTCCTCACTGTGACTGATCATTTCCCCTGTCCTCACAGTGAGAGAACAGTTCTCGCGTCCTCTCTGTGACAGAACAGTTCCCCCGTCGTCACTGTGATAGAACAGTTCCCCCGTCCTCACTGTGATAGAACACTTCCCCTGTCCTCACTGTGACAGAACAGTTCCCCCGGTCTCACTGTGATAGAACAGTTCCCTTGGCCACACTGTGATAGAACAGTTCCCCCGTCCCCACTTTGATAGAACAGTCCCCCTGTCCTCACTGTGATAGAACAATTCCCCTGTCTTCACTGTGATAGAACAGTTTCCCGTCCTCTTTGTGATAGAACTGTTCGCCCTGTCCTCACTGTGACAGAACAGCTTCCCATTCCTGTCTGTGACAGAACAGCTCCCCCGTCCTCACTGTGATAGAACAGATCCCCAGTCCTCACTGCGATAGAACTGTTCCCCCTGTCCTCACTGTGATAGAACAGTTTCCCCGTCCTGTCTGTGACAGAATTGTTCCCCTGTCCTCACTGTGATAGAACAATTCCCCTGTCCTCACTGTGATTGAACAGTTCCCCTGTCCTCACAGTGACAGAAAAGTTCCCCTGTCCTCACAGTGACAGAACAGTTCCCCTGTCCTCTCTGTGATAGAACAGATCCCTTGTCCGCACTGTGACCGAACAGTTCCCCTGTCCTTTCTGTGACAGAACAGTTCCCCCGTCGTCACTGTGATTGAACAATTCCCCCGTCCTCACTGTAATAGAACACTTCCCCTGTCCTCACTGTGACGGAAGAGTTCCACAGTCCTGACAGTGACAGAACAGTTCCCCTGGTCTCACTGTGATAGAACAGTTCCGCTGGTCTCACTGTGATAGAACAGTTCCCTTGGCCCACACTGTGATCGAACAGTCCCCCGTCCCCCACTTTGATAGAACAGTCCCCCCTGTCCTCACTGTGATGAAGAGTTCCCCTGTCCTAACCGTGAAGAACATTTCCCCTGTCTTACTGTAACAGAACAGTTCCCCCGTCCTCACTGTGACAGAACAGTTCCCCTGTCCTCACTGTGATAGAACAATTCCCCTGTCCTAACTATGATAGAACAGTTCTTAAGTCCTCACTGTCAAAAAACAGTTCCCCCGTCCTAACTGTGATAGAACAGTTCCCCCGTCCTCACTGTGACAGAACAGTTCCCCCGTCCTAACTGTGACAGAACAGTTCCCCCGTCCTCACTGTGACAGAACAGTTCCCCGTCCTAACTGTGACAGAACAGTTCCCCCGTCCTCACTATGATAGAACATTTCCCCTGTCTTCACTGTGATAGAACAGTTCCCACTTCTCTCTCTGTGACAGAACAGTTCCCCCGTCCTCACACTGATAGAACAGTTCTCATGTCCTAACTGTGATAGTACAGTTCCTCTGTACTCACTGAGAAAGAACAGTTCCCCCATCCTAAATGTGACAGAACAGTTCCCCCGTCCTCACCGTGATAGAACAGATCCCCTGTCCTCACTGTAATAGAACTGTTCCCCCTGTCCTCACTGTGATAGAACAGTTCCCCCGTCCTCTCTGTGACAGAAAAGTTCCCCCGTCCTCAGTGTGATAGAAGAGTTCCCCTGTCCTAACCGTGGAAGAACATTTCCCCTGTCTTACTGTAACAGAACAGTTCCCCCGTCCTCACTGTGACAGAACAGTTCCCCTGTCCTAACTATGATAGAACAGTTCCCCCGTCCTCACTGTGATAGAACAGTTCCCCTGTCCTCTCTGTGATAGAACAGTTCCCCCGTCCTCACTGTGATAGAACAGTTCCCCTGTCCTCACTGCGATAGAACAGTTCCCCCGGTCTCACTGTGATGGAACAGTTCCCTTGGCCAAACTGTGATGGAACAGTTCCCCCGTCCTCACTGTGATTGAACAGTTCCCCCGTCCCCACTGTGATGGAACATTTCCCCCATCCTCACTGTGATAGAACCGTTCACCGGTCCTCAGTGTTATAGAACAGTTCCCCTTCCTCACTGTTATAGAACTGATCCCCCTGTCCTCACTGTGATAGAACAGTTCCCCCGTCCTCATTGTGATGGAACTGATCCCCCTGTCCTCACTCTGACAGAAGTGATCCCCCTGTCCTCACTGTGATAGAACTCATCCCCCTGTCCTCACTGTGATAGAACAGTTCCCCTGTCCTCACTGTGATAGAACAGTTCCCCCTGTCCTCACTGTGACAGAACAGTTCCCTTGTCCTCACTGTGTTAGAACAGTTCCCCTGTACTCACTGTGATAGAACAGTACCCTCTTTCTAACTGTAATAGAACAGATCCCTTGTCCACACTGTGACAGAACAGTTCCCCTGTCTTTTCTGTGACAGAACAGTTGCCCCGTCCTAACTGTGATAGAACAGTTCCCCAGTCCTCGCTGTGATAGAACAGTTCCCCTGTCCTCACTGTGATAGAACAGTTCCCCTGTCCTCACTGTGAGAGAACAGATCCCCTGTCCTCACTGTGATAGAACAGTTCCTCTGTCCTCACTGTGATAGAACAGTTCCCCGGTCCTCACTGTGACAGAACAGTTCCCCAGTCATCACTGTGATAGAACAGTTCTCCTGTCCTAATTGTGATAGAATACTTCTACCCATCGTCGCTGTGATGGAACAGTTCCCCCGTCCTAACTGTGATAGAACAGTTTCTCCGTCCTCACTGTGACAGAACAGTTCCCCTGTTCTCACTGTGATAGAACAGTTCCCCTGTCCTCACTGTGACTGATCATTTCCCCTGTCCTCACAGTGAGAGAACAGTTCTCGCGTCCTCTCTGTGATAGAACATTTCCCCTGTACTCACGCTGATAGAACAGTTCCCTCTTTCGAAATGTGATACAACAGTTCTCTTTTCCACACGGTGACAGAAAAGTTTCCTTGTCCTCTCTGTGACAGAACAGTTTCCCCGTCGTCACTGTGATAGAACAATTCCCCCGTCCTCACTGTGATAGAACACTTCCCCTGTCCTCACTGTGACAGAACAGTTCCACTGTCCTGACAGTGACAGAACAGTTCCCCTGGTCTCACTGTGATAGAACAGTTCCCTTGGCCACACTGTGATAGAACAGTTCCCCCGTCCCCACTTTGATAGAACAGTTCCCCTGTCCTCACTGTGATGGAACAGTTCCCCTGTCTTCACTGTGACAGAACAGCTTCCCATTCCTGTCTGTGACAGAACAGCTCCCCCGTCCTCACTGTGATAGAACAGATCCCCAGTCCTCACTGCGATAGAACTGTTCCCCCTGTCCTCACTGTAATAGAACTGTTCCCCCTGTCCTCACTGTGATAGAACAGTTCCCCCATCCTCTCTGTGACAGAAAAGTTCCCCCGTCCTCACTGTGATAGAAGAGTTCCCCTGTCCTAACCGTGGAAGAACATTTCCCCTGTCTTACTGTAACAGAACAGTTCCCCCGTCCTCACTGTGACAGAACAGTTCCCCTGTCCTAACTATGATAGAACAGTTCTTAAGTCCTCACTGTCAAAAAACAGTTCCCCTGTCCTCACTGTGATAGAACAGTTTCCCCGTCCTCACTGTGACAGAACTGTTCCCCTGTCCTAACTGTGATAGGACATTTCACACGTCCTCACTGTGATAGAACAGTTCCCCTGTCGTCACTGTGATAGAACAGTTCCCCCCGTCTCACTGTGATAGAACAGTTCACCCGTCCTCACTGTGACAGAACAGTTCCCCCGTCCTCACTGTGAAAAAACAGTTCCCCCATCCTAACTGTGATAGAACAGTTCCCCTATCCTCACTGTGACAGAACAGTTCCCCCTGTCCTCACTGTGACAGAATACTTCTACCCATCCTCGCTGTGATGGAACAGTTCCCCCGTCGTAACTGTGATAGAACAGTTTCTCCGTCCTCACTGTGAGAGAACAGTTCCCCCGTCCTCACTGTGATTGAACAGTTCCCCTGTCCTCACTGTGACAGAAAAGTTACCCGTGCTCACTGTGATACAACAGTTCCCACTTCCTCTCTGTGATAGAACAGTTCCCCCGTCCTCACTGTGATAGAACAGTTCCCCCGTCCACACTGTGATAGATCAGTTCCCCCTGTCCTCACTGTGATAGAACAGTTCCCCCGTCCTCACTGTGATAGAACAGTTCCCCTGTCCTCACTGTGATAGAACAGATCCCCTATCCTCACTGTGACCAAACAGTTCCCCCGTCCTCACTGTGACAGAACAGTTCCTGAGTCCTAACTGTGATAGAACAGTTCACCTGTCCTCACTGTGATAGAGCAGTTCCCCTCTCCTCACTGTCAGAACAGATGCCCTGTCCTCACTGTGATAGAACAGATCCCCTGTCCTCACTGTGATAGAACTGTTCCCCCTGTCCTCACTGTGATAGAACAGTTCCCCCGTCCTCACTGTGATAGAACATTTCCCCTGTCCTCACTGTGATAGAACAGTTCCCCTGTCCTCACTGTGATAGAACATTTCCCCTGTCCTCACTGTGACAGAACAGTTCCGCTGTCCTCACTGCGATAGAACAGTTCCCCGTCCTCACTGTGATAGAACAGTTCCCCGTCCTCACTGTGATAGAACAGTACCCTCTTTCTAACTGTGATAGAACAGATCCCTTGTCCGCACTGTGACAGAACAATTCCCCTGTCCTTTCTGTGACAGAACAGTTGCCCCGTCCTGACTGTGATAGAACAGTTCCCCCGTCCACACTGTGATAGATCAGTTCCCCCTATCCTCACTGTGATAGAACAGTTCCCCCGTCCTCACTGTGATAGAACAGTTCCCCTGTCCTCACTGTGAGAGAACAGTTCCCCCGTCCTCACTGTGATAGAACAGTTCCCCTGTCCTCACTGTGATAGAACAGTTTCCCCGCCCTCTCTGTGACAGAAAATTTCCCCCGTCCTCACTGTGATAGAAGAGTTCCCCTGTCCTAACCGTGGAAGAACATTTCCCCTGTCTTACTGTAACAGAACAGTTCCCCCGTCCTCACTATGATAGAACAGTTCCCCAGTCCTCACTGTGATAGAACATTTCCCCTGTCTTCACTGTGATTGAACATTTCCCCCGTCCTCACTGTGATAGAACAGTTCCCCTGTCCTCACTGTGATAGAACAGATCCCCTATCCTCACTGTGACCAAACAGTTCCCCCGTCCTCACTGTGACAGAACAGTTCCTGAGTCCTAACTGTGATAGAACAGTTCACCTGTCCTCACTGTGATAGAGCAGTTCCCCTCTCCTCACTGTCAGAACAGATGCCCTGTCCTCACTGTGATAGAACAGATCCCCTGTCCTCTCTGTGATAGAACTGCTCCCCCTGTCCTCACTGTGATAGAACAGTTCCCCCGTCCTCACTGTGATAGAACATTTCCCCTGTCTTCACTGTGATTGAACAGTTCCCTTGTCCACACTGTGATAGAACATTCACCCGTCCTGACTGTGATGGGAACGATCCCCTGTCCTCACTGTGCTAGAAATGTTCCCCCTGTCCTCACTGTGATAGAACAGTTCCCCTTGTCCTCACTGTGATAGAACAGTTCCCCCGTCCTCTCTGTGACAGAAAAGTTCCCCCGTCCTCACTGTGATAGAAGAGTCCCCTGTCCTAACCGTGAAGAACATTTCCCCCTGTCTTACTGTAACAGAACAGTTCCCCCGTCCTAACTATGATAGAACAGTTCTTAAGTCCTCACTGTCAAAAAACAGTTCCCCCGTCCTAACTGTGATAGAACAGTTCCCCCCGTCCTCACTGTGACAGAACAGTTCCCCTGTCCTTTCTGTGACAGAACAGTTGCCCCGTCCTGACTGTGATAGAACAGTTTCCCCGTCCTCACTGTGACAGAACAGTCCTGAGTCCTAACTGTGATAGAACAGTTCCCCCGTCCTCACTGTGACAGAACAGTTCCCCTGTCCTCACTGTGCTAGAACAATTCCCCTGTACTCACTGTGACAGAACAGTTCAGCTCTCCTCAATGTGTTAGAACAGTTCCCCCGTCCTCACTGTGATAGAACAGTGCCCCTGTCCTCACTGCGATAGAACAGTTCCCCCGTCCTCACTGCGATAGAACAGTTCCCCGTCCTCACTGTGATAGAACAGTTCCCCCGTCCCCACTGTGATAGAACAGATCCCCCGTCCTCACTGTGATAGAACAGTTCCCCTGTCCTCACTGTGATAGAACAGTTCCCCCGTCCTCACTGTGATAGAACAGTTCGCTGTCCTCACTGCAATAGAACAGTTCCCCCGTCCTCTCTGTGATAGAACAGTTCCCCTGTCCTCACTGTGATAGAACAGTTCCCCTGTCCTCTCTGTGATAGAACAGTTCCCCCGTCCTCACTGTGATAGAACAGTTCCCCTGTCCTCACTGCGATAGAACAGTTCCCCCGGTCTCACTGTGATGGAACAGTTCCCTTGGCCAAACTGTGATGAACAGTTCCCCGTCCTCACTGTGATAGAACATTTCCCCCGTCCCCACTGTGATGGAACATTTCCCCCATCCTCACTGTGGATA